>NC_064853.1:59044872-59084872 GCF_024139225.1 Suncus etruscus
TCCTTGTCAGTTTTTGATGCCTAGAAAATATTAGTTTATTTCTTCTCACTTGAAAAACTATTTTTTATTTGTTTTTGCTGCAAAATTAAGCTACATGAATTACACAAGCCCCAGAGAGCAGTGTTTGTGTTTTAAAATGAGCCTTTTTTGGTGAGAATTGGCAGTTTATCACAGATAACTATCAACTTCAAAGCCTGCTTTATTTTAAATAAAGTCATCATAAGGAAAGGGATCAACACCAAATAATTTGTCTCATAGGTGGAATTTATAGATATACAAGGCCAACAAAAGGTCAAAGGCAAGAGAACTGGAGAGTTAGTTCACAGAAGTGAAGTGGAATGAGGGGTAAAGAGAGACAAGGGAAATGGTGGTGGGTGTGGTGTTGGAATGTTGTTCAATGAAACTGTCTTTAACAGTGTTGTAAGTCAGTACCTTATAAACATAAAACATTATTAAGAGAACATTTTTATCATAATTTAGGGAACCTGAACAATAGCATTACCAATAATACTTTTCATGAGCCAAATTATTGTTTCTTCACTACTAAAACATGTCCAAAACCCTCCAGCACTCGTCAGCATTGTCTTTAATTCTTCTGGGAAGTTTGTCTTGCATGTTCAATCCCATGGTGCAGGCTGAAGCTTTTGTGCAGTTGAGATCACCTGGATTCTACCTTGCTTTCCGTGGCCTATAACCTGATTCTACCTGGTTCTATCTGGGGCCATGTTGTACTTGGATAGAATTAAGAAAATCTCAACTATTTTCCATGCTTCTAAATGTTCTTCTATTTATTTTTTATTTCTTTTCATTTTTATGTTCATTATAGTTTTAAGTAACATGATTAGAATAGTGCTCACTTCTAGTCCACCACTTTCTTCTCTCCACCTCACTAAGTCTTTTAATCAGAAGCCTAGTGTCAAGTCCCGAGTTGAGAACAAAGTTTCATGTTACAAATTTTCAGTATATGAAAAAGGAATTGCTGTATAGCTAATCATCCATATGTATGGTGCTATACCATAGTTTATTGATACAAATTAAATAAGGTTTTAAAATAACTCTGTTTCACCAACACAAGGAGGAATAGTACCATTCAGACTAACATCCAGTAATGATCAGTAATTTAGGAAAGGAAGCACTGAAAAGGATTAGGGCGATGACTTTATTTTTTTAAGCTTAAGTAGGACTTAAGGCATCAGTGTTTACAAGTTACCAAAAATAGTGGAGGTTTGTTTTTCTTCTAGAAACTGATTTCAGACAGTTGTCTTTCTAGTGTGATTGTTTTCAAATCATTCATGATATAGATCTTTCTACAAGATCTATTTAAATCATTCCCTTCCATATGCTTCTACAAAAGAAATTCATCTCATGAATAGGAGTGGGCATCTGGTGACTAAGTGAATTGTTTGACATGTTCATCAGCATTCTCAGACCTGGCCCACTTCCATCTCTGCCACTGACCCAGTCTGTCACATTGAGTTGTGCTCTTAGGAACAGAGATGAGACATGCTGGAGTGCTCTTTCTGAAAATTTCCCTTTAGATTCAATTAAATACTTAAAAAAATTCCACTTCCTCTTTTGTTGGCTAAGTGTATGCTTGATTTTCTTGGTTTCTTCCCTAACCTATAAGTTTCTGGGTGTCCAAATACATTGAAAAGGAGGGACAGGGGAGTGTTCTCATGATTATAATGTAGAATTGCCAGTTTTCAAACAGTCAAAGAAAATACCTTCTGTTTACCCTTACTTTCAGTGGCCTATAACCTTATCTATCATCTATTATCTATCTATTATCTATCTATTATCTATCTATCCATCTATCTATCTATCTATCTATCTATCTATCTATCTATCTATCTATCTATCTATCTATCTATCTATCTATCTATCATCTATCTACTTATTAATCATCTATCTATTATTCATCTAATCTATTTTTATATTTTAGATGAGTCTATTGACTATATTGAAGGTTAGATCAGTCTGAAGATAAAAGATTTATTTATTAACTAAGTAAGTTTTTTATTCAAAAAAAATACAAATCCAGACAGGTTTTTTTTTTTCTAGTTTTTTGTTTTGGGGCCACACCTGGTGGCACACAGAGGTTACTCTTGGCTCTGCACTCAGAAATTGTTCCTGGCAGGCTCAGGGGCCATATGGGATACCAGGGATAGTACCCAGGTCTGTCCTGAGTCAATTTTGCAAGGCAAATTCTCTATTGCTATATCACTGCGGCACCTCCAGACAGTTTTTTTGTAGGCCTCTTGTAGAAACCAGGATTCTGAATTTCTTTAACACTTTGAAGACTATTCTGAATTTTGGTGCAGATTTCAAAGTATTGCTATGCATCTCATTTTTCAAAAAATTTTTCATTTTAAAGAGTCCTTCCTTTTATCACTGATTTGATATTTGGCATCATATCTAGATGATATCTACCTATCTATCTCTATCTTACATAAATACTTTGTTAAAGTACTAGAAAATGTGACATTTCCTAAAAGTTATTATCATTGACTATAAATTTATTGTTGATTGAAAGGTGGAGTTGTATGTAAAATGAACAAATTAAATAAACATAAAGCTTGTATTCATTATTTTATTCTACTAAGGTTAGCAGAATAAAGAAAACCATTTTCTTGATGTTGGGGAGAGGAAAACAGTTATAACCCTTCTTTGATAGTCATTGATTTTATTTTATCCATTTTAAATGTCTAACTCACATGGAAGATCAAAAACTGAAGCTTCTTAAGGCAGTGACAGCAAAATATTGTTAAAACTAAGGAAAATGAACAAGTACATTATATAAAACTTTGAGATGGAATGAATATTCAAGAAAACCATTAAATAGAGTAAATTGTATTAATGAAAATGGGAGATTTTGTGGAGAAGAAACAGAAGAGAGAAATGAAAGGGACATTGAAGTAATTTTGGGAAAAAGGATAATATAATAGTTAAGCTGTAGGGCTTCTGTAGTGTCATTGAAACTTAGCAATTAAAGAGAGGTTAATTACCACTTACTTTGGACAGCACTGACTTCCTTGTTGGATTTCTGGATATGTTATAGAGATCATACTTATTTTGAAAAATTTACTTGATTTTTATTAGCATTATCCATAATTAAATAACATATCTATATCTATCTATCCATATCTATCAATTAAATAACATATCTACTTCCACTATATATTGGATATTCAATATTTGTATCCTGCTAAGTGTTAGTTTGACATAAGAGGAGTCTGGAATTTAAAAGAGAAACTTACTCTACATCTGAAGCAAACTTAGAAAATCTGAAGCAAAAAAATACATGAAGAGAGAACAAACAAACAAAAACAGGACACTCGAAGTTTTGCCTTATTGTAATGAAAAAATGATGCAGGCTTATCTTTAGGCTTATCTTCAGCTAGTTAAAATAATTTATATAGCTTCAGGTGGGCACTTTCCCTATTGTAAGTTCCTAGTAAATGACTGATGTGATATTTAGTTTCTTGGGTGATAAAGACATTATATTCCTCATAACTTAGGTCCTAACAATAGGTTTTTAAGGATTTAAAGGATATGTTATCAGTAACTTTGTGACATTCTTTGAGACAACTGAACTCACATTGTAGACCATGACTCACAACACTTTGACTCTCTCATGGGAATAGAACAAACTCTGGGTAGAGGGAGTTCCTGTCATTAATGAATCCTTCCCCCCTCCTGTCTATGCCTTCCTTCCTTCCACACCTGCACTCCATCCCCTCCTTCACAGCAGGAACTATGGCTATCACATTGCATTATTTTGCCAGCAGTGAGCTTTACAGGAAGGACAGGGTTATAAAAAGAATAAATTCGTAGCAGGTGATGAGAGACTCTTCTATGATCTGAGTATGGCTTCATTGTCACTAGGAATATTCTTATTTTTTCTCCCTCTCATAAAGCTGCATCTTTGAACATATGGGTTAATGTTAAAATAAGTGATTCTAGATCTTTGAGTTTAAATACAGTCTCAGTGGACTTCAGGACTCAAAACAAATTTCTCCCTGGTCTTCTGACTCAAGAGAAGTCAGAATGCATCTTTTGTGGTTTAACTTTGTCATCAAAGCTCCACCTTCTAAGTATAGGAGCTCTGCAATAAGTTAGGGTTATTTAAATTCCAAACTTTTGAAAAATAAAATGAGTGATAAGATCATTTAAACTTGCATTGTTAGTGCATGTGATTGGCTCATGGTGTTTTTTTTTTTTTTAAAATTTAAAGTGAAACCTTTTTTGCTGCTTTAGAAGAAGAGAACTATCCATCAGTATCTTTGCTTGTTTGTTTTGTTTTGGGGCCACACCCTGTGATGCTGAGGGGTTACTTCTGGCTATGCACTCAGAAATCACTCCTGGCTCAGGGGACCATATGGGACGCCAGGGATCAAACCCAGGTTTGTCCTGGGTCAGCTGTGTACAAGGCAAACGTCCTACTGCCCTACCGCCGCGCTATCACTCCAGCCCCTCCATAGTATTTTTCGTCAAATGAGCTGCAGAGACTAATCTGTGATGACCACAGTGGCCTGGTCAGGATGAATGAGTTTCATGGATGTTCTCTGTTACTTGATTTGGTAGCACCTGTGAAGTGGCAATCTGTGAAGTCAACTAATGGAAAAGTAAATTCTATTAATCTCTTTTCAGTTATGCAAGAAAAATAGTCAAATATAATGGAGAAATTATTCTAAGTGTGAAAAATTACCCACTTTGTCTATTTCATATTTCTCAAATTCAAAAATTAATGACTTATTAGAGAGAAAGTGTATCTCTGTGGACAGAGAGTTTATGAATGCAAAAAGGCATTGCTGGAGAGGAGAAAAGGAGGGCTTTTGTATAGGAAAAGGAAAAGATATATTTGAGTTTTGAAATATACATTTTTCATACTTTCACATGGTTGTTTTTCAGCCAGAAAATTATAGTGGAGAATAGCTTTTCCAAAAACAGCTCTATTCAGTTGATGCCATAAAAAAAGGCATATTTGTGTGATAATTTTTATTTTAAGTCACTTATAGTTGATATCACTAGGCAATTATGGTTTTGGTTGTGAAAACTACGATTCAGACTTTTGTTCCTGAGTACTGCTAGAATACTAAACTCTTGGAGGTAAAGATTCTCTGCTGTTCATCTAATTGACATATGGACTTTACTGTTTCAAGTACATATCTTCCTAATCCTTATTATTGTAGTGTCAATGCCTCCACCTTTACCTGGAGTTATTGGTGTACAGCTCAATGCAGGAAGCAATTCCTAAGACTTTTTGTTTGCTTGTTTATTTGTTTTATATTTCTAAGGCTTTAGATTAATATTAGATGGATATCAGATTGAGATCAATGCCTTTCCTTTTTGATCAAATTGGAGCCTTTATGATCTAAAGGATTCTCTTTGAATCCTCCTTTTATAGAATTTGGCTGGTATCATACTGACTTTTTCTATTACCATGCCTATTTCCACAGTTAAAATTTAAATTTCTCCAAACAGACCCTGATTTTTATCTGAGAAAAATTTAGATATTAGTATTACTGTAGTAGAAAATGCTTTACAAAAACAACAGAATTATATAGGTTTTATATATTTACATAAAATTATAAATATAATTTTATAACATGTTATACTATATAACTATTATATATAACATATTATATATGACATGTTATATATAATTTAATTATTGAAATTATAAAGGTTTGAAAATGCCAATTTCTTATTGGCAGTTCACCTAAGAGGCAGGGAAATAGATGAGGAAGATTGTAGAATTATTCCCAAGCTAGTGACTAAGTGTTTTGTATGAAAGCTCAAAGTAGTCAGCCATAAGTTGGCAAATTTAAAAATGCTTTAAAAATGTTTCACTAGGAATGAGTGTTGTAATATTGTCTGACTGAAACTCAGCTATCAACAACTTTTAATACTGTATCTTATAGTGATTTAATAAAAAAAATTTAAAAAGTGCTTCACTGTGTCAGAACAGATATAAAACTGCTCCTATCATCATATATTCACAACAATGCCTATAACATTTGGTTACTTGTAAAATATGTTTCACATACTTGTATCATTTAATGCTAACTACATGATTGAGAAACAAAGCATTTTTTTGCAGGTGAGATGATTGACCCTGTAATGAATACATTCATTCTACAAAACTTTGAGTTTGTACTTTAATAAACCCTGAAGTCTAGGCAAGTGAAAAGTATGGCTATCTTTCTGTGTTACACAAAATATGCATGCTAATAGAAAAGTCAAACATTTTAAAATTAATTATATTAAAGTCTTTTTTTTTGTGGAGGGGAGGTTGGTTTTTGGTTATGGTTTGGGACATACCCAGCGGCTCTCATGGGTTACTCCTGGCTCTGTGCTCAGAAATCGCTCCTGGCAGGCTCAGGGGACCATATGGGATGCTGGGAATTGAATCTAGATCCATCCTGGGTCGGCCCCATGCAAGGTGAATGCCCTACTACTGTGCTATAGCACTGGCCATAAAGTCCTTTTATTGCTATAAAGCATCAAGTGCAGTTGTGTCCAGATGTGAGAGAACAGGGGACCAATGACAAATGTGGTTTGAAGAATTAACAAAGATGCCTTGAACAGCTGATACTTTTGTTGAAATAGGTTGAGGAGGAGTTATTTGGTACATAGACACTAAGAATCAATACATGAGAAGCAAATTTGTATTTTGGAGATGTATGGGAGTCCTGGGATTGTTTGAAGAACTCCCAGGCAAACGTCATTCTTTCACAATTATGAGCGACAGGTAGGTGCAAAAACAATCCAGGGGTTAGGCAGTCAGAAGCATATGGAAACCATTGCTTTGTTTGGTACTACATTTTAAGCAATGGCTTTGAAGGAAGATAACTTAAAATAAAAGAAGTAAATTGTTTAGAAAAAGCCACCTCATCTTCTAAGTGCATCAAACATTTTCAGAACTCTGATGAACATACTCAAAAAGGCTTCTTTATATGCCTAATCCTTGGTTGTAAATTTTGACTCCTAACTGGGACATCTGTATTAACTTCTCCATTAAATTTCTGCTTTGGGTGTTCACTGTAAGTTCTCACAGGTCTGGCTGTAGCTGCTGGAAAATTGAGAACATTTTCATACTCATTTTAACTAAATTAACTAGACTTACAACCTCAGTGTCAGAGAACAATGAAAGCTCACCATCAAACATATGAAACAAAAATGAAATTAGCTTGCAGTAGGAAACACAAACAGCTGAGGCATTCAATTGTTAGCCATTTGAAGGATTAACTTCTAAATCATGTAGAGCTCCCTTGGTAGTTTAACTAGTTGGGCACTCAAGGGTATATAAAAACACACTTTAAAGTAGAAATGTATTTCTTCACCTATAAAATTGAGATTTACTGGCAGGTTGTGATATTGTTAATACTGGATTTCCTTGCTCTGGCCCATGAATTTAATCATATTTCCTTTTGCTTTCCTCATTTGGGCTTGCATTGGGCTTCAAAACATAAGCATATAATAAACGTCCCAATTCAAGTAGGACATCACTGTCTTGGATGACTGTTGTAGAATTATCTAAAATTCCCTGCTTATTTCCCTGGAATTCTACTCTGACCCTGCACTATTGTTTTGTGTGCTCCAGATTTACACAGCTCATTGAATATTCAGCCAGGCTTAAAGATTTTATTTGATGGTTATTTCAATAATAATTATGGAGACTGCCAAACTCTCCTTACCCTGTTAAAAAACACAAACAAGAAATAAACCTGCCATCATAACATAATAAAATCTCAGCAGTAGAATTTTTTTCATGATATCTTAAAACTGAATTTGGTATTTCCTGAAAGATTAGTAGACCTATTCAGAAATTATAGTCAAGTAAACTCAAGTAATGGTCATTACTATCAATTATTTTAGACACTTTAACAGTGTTTGTTAAGAACTCAAGAGCTTTTCTTAAAAAATGTTGTCAGATTTTATTTTAATTTTGCATTAAAACAAGATTACCACTTCACTTATTTAAATGTTGCGTCAATTAGCAGCTAATTGAATAATTAGGATTGATGAATTTTGTGCTTTTCTTTTTTAAAGAAGGGTTAGAAGGCAGTTGCAAAGACTTGAATGTGAACCTTTTAAATATTTCCCATGGTTTGGGTTTCTTCTTTTTTCATCCATATCGCTAGTTTTTATATCCCTCTGTCATTTTCAAGAAAGCCACAAATTGGCATACCTTTTTCATCGTCTTTATTTGAAGGGGCTGAAGTGAAAAGGGGAAAAAAGTGGATCACCAAGAAAACCCTAAACAAATAAAGTGCAAACACAGAGTGACAAGCACACTCAAGCCCTGGATTGGTTATGGATGAGACGACAAGTATATGATGAAATTAATGACCCTCTGTCAACTTTTTAGATCTCACTTTTAAAGAGAATGGACCAAAAATCAATAGCCCCCAAACCACCAGTACTCCAATGAACCAGTCTTTCATTTATCTTGCTGTTGGCACTCAGATAGAAACGCAGCCAAGCACAGCACAGAGCCTTCTCTGGGAGTCATCATCTTAGGCATTGTGGGAGCACCACAGTATAGGGTCAAAGGTATGTTTACCAAGGCTTCTTTGCAAGGACAGCTTTTACCTACCAATCTTAATATTCATGGTTTTTAAAATTAGCACCCCTTTGGCAAATGCAGATCAAGTGTGGATTCTTGAAGGTGTCTCTATAGACTAACAGAATCCTAGTCTATCAGTAAATAGCAACAGATGGCGCAGAATTCCATTCTATTCCTACTTATATACTTCGGTTCTTTTTAAGGTATTTCCAAGTATTTCCAGGTTATTTCCAAATAGACAGATGATTTCAAAATAAAACTATATTCAAAGTAAAGTGGCACACACGTTTTAGTTACATAATTTTATATAGTCATGAGGTTTTTTTGGGGGGATGGACTGCTGAGCTCAGTGCTTACATTTGGAACTGTGCTCAGGGATCTGTGGGGCTCAAGGAACTTTGTATGCATCACTACAGGTTAAATTCAGGTCAGCCATATGCAAGCTACTTTCCTTTGTACTTATAGTTCTGGCCCTGACATGAGATTGTATACCAGTATGGCATCCTGGTTCCTAAGTAATGTAGTTTTTGAAAGGATGATAATTGTATTCAGAATTTTATGAGCTCAAATCTTGAACCTAAGATAGATTCTACAAGAAAACATTTAGGATGTCATATAGATTGTAATTGGACTTGTAATTTTAATGGACAGTCTTAGAAGTAATCATTTACCATTAAGATTATATTTTCTAGAATTAAATATGGTTAATGCATCGTGAGGGTTTTCCTACAGTAAGAAAGTCATATTAAAATGTGAAAGATAAATTAATTTAAACCAAGTGTTCAATAGCACTGTTAACAGCTGAGACCCAAGAGAAATGAAATGATGTCATTATGTTAAAATGGATGTCAACACACAGAGAAAAAAATCAGTGTAAAATGAGAGAGATCACATTTTGATGGCAATCTAAGACAAGCAAAGTGCCAGCCATTTTTCTGGTATTGTCCAAATGGAATATAATCAATGATTGTCTTTAAGCTTTTAATTTTATTTATAGAAAAACACTTATAGAAAGCTTACTATATGCAGCCACTGCTTTGAGCACTTTTCATATAATGATTCATTTAATCTTCATAGTTATGAAATACATTTTAGTACTACCCCAGATTTATAGGTATAGAAACTAAAGTACAGAGGAGGTTAATAAGTTTGCCCAACCACATGCAGATTACTACTAATAGCAAGATTTGGGTTTAAAAAACAGTCACTTTGACATTCAAATTCAAGTTCTTAATCATTAAATAAGATTGATTCAAAAAAGTAAAAGAACTTCAAACATGAGTAGGACTTAAATATAATAAATAAATTAAAAATTGATGTTAATATTGTATACCAAGTAGTTTGCTTACATTGTGTTTACTTTTCTTCCTTCTGAAAACAAAAACAACTCTGTTGTTTGAAAATATTAAAAGAAAATGTTTTTCAAAAAAATAGATGAGTGAGGAACCCAGGATGTGGCTCAAGGACAAAGTACCGCCTCCCTTTGGAAGCCCTGGTTTCAATGCCCAGCACTTGAAGAAAGATAAATTTTCAAAAAGTTTAATATCAGACATAGTTGATCCAGATATCTGGAATAATATAGGAAGTTCTGAAGATAGAAAGATAAGTTCTGAAGTGTAAAAAAGTGTTCTAATAGTACCTTTTAAAATTGTTATTTAATGTTTACTTAAAATTATTACTGGAAGAAAGAAGCCTTGATTATTTTATTCTCTTAATAATATTTATGAGAATTTTAGTCTTTTAACATTGTTTAGTAGAAATGTTAATAGAGATGCTGTTTTTCAAATTGACCTGCAGTAGGATAGCTGATAGGGATAGAAGATAGAATGGAATAGAAGATAATTACCACATATAGTAATTACTGATGTAGGAGTAAAGATACCATGTACATGTTATGTATGGCTGTTATGATCAGTATATTAAAAATAAAAGTTACCCTTCAGTTTTCTGAGAAACTTCTTCATTCCTTATCACTAAATATTCTTTTAATTTAGTCAGAATAGAAAAGCAGAGAGAATAAAAGTAAATATAAATAATAAGAAATAAATGAGACCCAAACTACTTTTGGCTAAGCAGAAGAGACATAATCTGTATTGCTGAGTTTTATAGACATCCAAGATGAATTAGGATATTGGCTTAGGATTTTCTTTTGTTTAAAATATAATAAGTAATATTGCCATCATGAAGAGTATATGAATATGAGCTATAAAGTTAAGTGTATATCCCAGAAGTAATATATTTTCACATTCTGAAATAAGTAGAAAACTTTCTTGATATGCATTCAAAACAATTTTCAGTGTCTCAATAAAATGTTTGGAAATGTTACATCTGTGGAAGCTTTTACAATCACCTATGCAAGAATATTTGCATTAAATTTAATTGTATTAGAAAATTGAAGTGATGTGATTATTGTGTGCAATTTGGCTGATGTCTGTTGCTCTATTCCTCTTGGAGTGCTCTGGTCAGTCAGTGGACAGATTATTCTTCTTTAATTTGTCTGTCCATGGAGAGTTTCCAGATTGAGGAAGGTATTTTTTTTTAGGCAGGGTCTGCAGAAACTTTAATAATTTGAAAAAAAAAAGATAGGTGAATAAATAAAAAATTTCTTCACTGCATATTTTCATTTCTTGTAAATTACTTAGATTTAGTGAAAAAGGTGACCAGCGTATACCTCTTGTGTCTTAATACCATGGCAGTGAGAATGTAAATTGCCACTTAGAAGCTATCTTTTCTCTACATCATTCCAGTTACCTTCAATTCCAATATGTGGTATTTAGAATACCTACGTGATGGAATGCAGTGGCTTAAGAGTTGTTGTATAGAACACTTTTGAACCAAGAGTATAGTGAGGAGAAGGAAAGAAATTGAGTGGAGAAGAGAAAGACAGATGTGAAATAACAGGGGACAGGAACCAAGGGAACTCAGATGCATTGATGTTAAGAAAGGAAATAACTAAATACCTAAGCTACAGAGTCAACAACAATGAAATTATGAGACCCAAACTTTAACAACCAAACTTAAAAAGGTGCCTGTTATGATGGTAGACTGAGGTGGTGGTGGTATAGGATGGATGGTCTCTGGGAACATTGGTGGAGGGAGGTTGACACTGGTGTTGAGACTGGTACTAAAACATTGTATGTCTAAAACTTAATCAGAACAACTTTGTAAATCACAATGATTTAAATAAAAAAAAAAACCAAAAAAAAGAATTCAGACAGCTTAGGAATTAACTATTTAAGATTTGACAACTAATGTTGGAAAAATAAAGCTAAAAGGTCTGATCTGAATGAATCATATGAAAGTAAAATGCTTAACTGTATTTGAGTATGTTAGGCTTAAATAATTTGCCTTATTTGTATTTTGTCTACTCATTATGAAGGTGTATTTAAATGGAGGCATAACCTTTTTCCTTGTTCATTTTATCCTTTAAAGAATGATACATTCTTGCTTAGATATCTCAACACATTTAGTAGAAAACAATCGCCAAGCTCTATATTATTTAAATTTTCAACTAAAGTAAACAAGTTATATACCATAAAGTCATCTTTATTTTTTAAAACTTTATTTATTTATTTATTTTCTGGTTGTTGGTCCACACCCAGCAGTGCTCAAAGGTTAGTCCTGGCTCTGCACTCAGAAATTGCCCCTGGCAGGCTGGGACCATATGGGATGCCAGGAATCAAACTGGGTTCCTCCCGGGTTGGTGCATGCAAAGCAAACGCCCTACCGCTGTGCTATCTTTCCAGCCCCAATAAAGTCATCTTTAAAACAAGTGACATTAACAATAAACTGTGCATAGAAAGTAGATGGAGTTTTGATGTTTTAATGTGTGCATCCAGCTAATTCCTGTGTAGAATGAATGATGGAACACAGGATTCTTCATATATTTTTGCCATTTTCCAGCAATCTGGCTTCATTTAAATGCTTTGTACCTGGGAAGAGTACTAAATTGCATTTTAACATTATAAATGTATGCTATTTTGATAATTACACACACGTTAGTGTGTGTCTACATCCTATATGAAATATTTATAGTGAGTGTTTGTTCAAGTGCTCCATTGGCTTAAAGGGAAAATGAGATTTTATGTCCACCAACATATTGAACTGACATTTGAAAACTAGTTCATTAATATCTTAAGTTTTCATATTAAATTACATGAAATTACAGGTCAACATTACTTATTTTAGATATTATTAAAACTGTTATTTTTCTTTAGATTTCACGAAAAAAATTTTCTAAAATATTTAAAAATAATATTTTTGTAAATTCTAGAACATGAAACTATATTTGCCTTTGGTATATGACATTGCAAGCAAAATACTTTATTTTTATTTATTTATTTTTTGGGGGGCTCACAACCGGCAGTGCTCAGAGGTTACTCCTGGCTCTATGCTCAGAAATTGCCCCCAGCATGCTCGGGGGACCATAATGGATACCGGGATTCAAACCACTGTCCTTCTGCATGCAAGGTAAATGCCCTACCTCCATGCTATCTCTCTGGACCCGCAAGCAAAATACTTTAGAGTAGCAAGTTAAATTTGAAATAAAATATTTTAAATTCTCTCCAATATTAATCAAATTTTCAACTATTTTTGGTGGATAATAAAACTAACAGATCATGGGACAGAGAGAGTACAATGGTCCATGTCTGATCTGGGCTTAATCCTGGCATCTCATGGTCTCCAAACACCTCCTGGAGTGATTCTTCCACACAGAGACAGGAGTAATCCCAAAGCACTGCCCAGTATAATCCTAAATCACCCAAACAAAATTCACAGAACATAAAATTTTAATAGTAATGTTATCTAGCAAATCATATAGAAAATTGAATTGTTTTGAACAACAATTAAAAATTTTTTGGGGTCTATAATAGTAATATAATGTACAAACACTTAAGAGAAATATGTATTTCTTTCCAATACAATTTGTCCAGATGAAAAGTATGACACTTAAAAACATATCAGAAGAACTGGCATGTGAAATCTTCTGGGTGCAGCCTGCCTCTGTAGTTTGTGGATGCATAGTGGAGGAATTTCTCTTCCCCACCGTCCCCTCAGGGCCTGATTTACCAGGTGTGGCCCTGAAGACAACTCTGGTGTGGGGGGATCTCAGTCCTCTGGACTAAGTGGTCAGCCCAGGGGGCCTATGGCTAGCTGTCCTGCCCAGTGCCCCCAACATACCAGCTGAAGAGAATTAGAAGAACTGGCAACATCACTTAAATTTAAGGAACATTTTGGGGCTTCTCTAATTTGTGACAGGCAAATTAGTAGATGCTAATTATACAATGATGAAAATTAAAAATTCTTTCACTCCCTGCTTTCAAGGAACTTCTATTTTCAAAGAACACTGTTGCCATCTTTTTCCTTTCCCACCAGTTGGCCAAGATGGGAAGAGCCTTAAGTGAAAACAGCTGGGTTCCTGACATAGAGCCTGTCATTCAGCACCTGTGCTATTTTCTCATCAATAGTTCTGCATTTTGGCATAAGAATAAAATTGTATTTGTATAATGCTTGAAATCTGGCACTTTGACCTGCTACCTGTTGATTGAAAACATATCCTAATGAATGGGTCTCACTGGTGCCCATGATCATCTCTATTGGCTGGAGGATTTAGTTGTTGGTAGAACGTGTCTTTTACTAGGTCTGCAGGTTCATGGTAAATATACTCAGAGATGTTAGGATTTGCTCTTTGCTCTTTGAAATCCCATTGGGGTTTGATGATTGAGAGCCAAATTACATGCTCTGCTTGTGAATTTGAAGAGACGAAACAAAGCTTTATAATATACAGTAAGAAGGTATAAACCTATCAGTCCACCATTTTTGTGTTCATCTATGAGGAAAAGCTTGGTATGAAACCAGCTCACTTTTACTTCCCCCATTTATCTACAAGGCCTGTGAAATTAGCTGAAGCCTTTGACTTTCTCTAGAATGTCTTTATTCTTGCCTAAGGGGATAATTCCCTTAATGTCTCTGCATTACTAGGTATGCTTATATTTGTATGTATGTGCAGATAGCTGTGATTAAAAACACCAGAATCCCAGAATCTGTATTTTTAAAAAAAAAAAAACAGAGAACAATATTTCTGTGTTGTTGTCTTTTATGCCTTGTGAGTGTATCTAGATTTGCTAGAAAAAAATGCCAGTTTGCATACAGAAATTTATCTCTTAGACTGCTATGTATTGGCTTAATTGTTTTGACTAGCTATCTTAAAAGTTAATGTTTCATTTTTAATTTATCAACTAAAGACCTTGTATAAGTCATTAATTTTCTTACATTTCCCAAACTTTAGGATCCGCTAAAACTTAGACTCAGAGGTCAGCTTTCTTTAGGTGACATCAACTTTGTGTTTGTAGACATACATTTCATATAAAAACGTGCCTTTTCAGGGGCTGAAGTGATAACACAGTGGTAGGGCATTTGCCTTGCACACAGTCGACCCGGGTTCGATACCCAACATCCCGTATGTTCCCCCAAGCCTGCCAGGAGTGATTTCTGAGTACAGAGTCAGGAGTAACCACTCAGCAGTGCTGGATGTGGCCCAAACACACACACACACACACACACACACACACACACACACACAGAGTGCCTTTTCAAAAGAACTTATTTGAACATATGGGGCATCTGTCTCAGATATGGAACTAGGTGAATATATTTAAATTACTTTACAGTCATTTATTTTCTAGTTCTCCCATTAATTTTTCCAGGGTCCAGTTCTTTCACTACTTTGTGATGTGCAGTCCCATAGCACAGCCTGATGGTTCAGTACTCCATCACAGCAGTGCTTCGGTGACACCAGCACCACAACTGACAGTGCTGGAATTGCTTTGGTGCCAGAGGTGAAATTCATAGCTCCTCACATACTAGGTATGTGTTTGATGACTTGAGCTATCTTCCTGGCCTCTCATTAATTTTTACGATGATGTGTGAGCAAGCAGAGGTTTTTAAATTATCTGGCAGAAATTTAACAGTGTGGTTGTGAGTTTTGCCAATAGGCCATGTTCTGGGCAGAGAGTCCTGTTGGTGTAACTGCTTGTCTCTTTCAGTAAGATACCAGTTTTCTTTAAGAACCAAGTTTGACAGCTACAGGTTTGCTAGCTGAGAGGGAACAGGAAGGCAAGGAGGGCACCAAATAAAAGATAAGGATTATTTTCCAGAAAGGCCCTGATACCTGAAACTGGAACATGATCTATCTTCTTGTGTATTTCAGACTTTCCCGGTAGGTTATCTGACTCCACTTCATGGAAGTTTTTGACCCTCTTCTTATTTAATCCCTGTGTTGTACTAGGCTTTGCTATCACGCTAATCTTTTCCATTTCCCCCCTCTTTATTTTAGCAATTGACAAAACCTGGATTCATGGATTTTGCAATAGATTGGTCTGAGGTTGGGAGATCCAGTGGCTATTTGATCAATTTCTTGCAATAATACTGAGTCCACCAACATCAGAGATATTTGGTCTAACTCTTAAGGAGGGCAGAAGACAGAAGACCCCATGTAAAAAGAATATATATGTGTTCCAATAATAATTACACTTTTCCCCTGAGAATTGGAATATTCAAACAAATAGATCTTGCCTACTTGTTATTTATTTATTTATTTATTTGTTATTGGCTATAAACATGTCCAAGCTGTTTAATCTTTCTGCTGCTTAAATGAAGGTGTTGAACTCTGTGCTCTCCAAGGTCTCGTCCAACTTAAAAGTTCTATGACTCAATACTTCTATTGTTTGGACCAAAAAATAGATCTGCTCTGAAATACTTCGTGTTAGGCAACAGCCCAAATAGACTTTTTAAAAATTCACATAAGAAAAAAAATTTCTCACAGAGACTTCTATAGGATGAAGAGAGGGTCCATTCACTATTTGTTTGCTCTCTGTGGGAAAGCTATTCTTTTTTTCCTCTTTGAACAATATAAGGAAACATCTTATCTTTTACGATTTTTGGATTCAGTTCATGGAGGGTGTCAGTATTGTCCAGTGTTCCCAACGGAGACGTGGGAGTCAGAGATCCCAGGACTTGTTCCCAGCTTTTTGCTCCTTATGTGACCCTTCTAACACCATACAGCAGCTCTTAAGACTCAGTTTATCTGCCATAGAAATTGGATTTCTATGTCTTTACCACAGTGAAAATTTATTCTTCAACTTCTTGAAGAAGCTTTATAGTGGCTTAAAGAATCAAAAGGTTTAGTTTTACTCTTAGATGCTTCTCTAAATGCCTAACCCCAGAAAATTTTGTGTAATTGTTTATAGATTCAGTTAAGATGGGTGACTGAAATTGGGTCCTTACTAAGTCTGAGAATTGTTTTGGAAGGTATTGATAAAGTTGAAAAATAAGTAGAAGGATTCAAAGCAAGAGGCGTGTCCCTGAAGATTTTGCTAGAAAAAAATTCATTTTTTTCATTTGAGTCATTTGAATATTAGCTTTGATAAGATTGAGAAAATTCTACATTACCATTGATATTTTAGTAATAATAGCAACCTTAAACCTTCCATTGTACTTGGTCAATTTTTAAGGTAACAGTACCTCAGAAAGTATAAACCTGTGTGATAAATGGAAGAATATTTCATATTTTTATAGTTATTATGAATTGGTAGAATTTTATTCTTGTAAGAAACTTGAAACACCTCAGTGAATAAATAATATTGCTTTTTATAGTGACTCTGCTTGGCTTAGAAATAGCCAGGTCGTCAGTGTCAAATCAATTCTTAGAACTTTGCCCCACAAAATAGTGGGTCAGGAAAATAATTATGGTTTGAGGAGAAATCACTCAGTTATGTTTTATGATCTAACTATAATATCCAGCCAATTCAATGAATTAGAGTACAGTTAGGTTGGAATTGTATCAGTAAACATAAAATAAACACACAGTCTTCCAAGAAAATGTGAAATTCTCCACTCCCTTCTCAATTCCCTTCCTAGTGTAGGTAGAAATGGCCACTTTGGTTACGGACTCCTCTGGCTTCTGTGGAAAGGAATCAAGTCATCATTCAGGCATGTTTAAATGCTGCACTTGAGCTGCCTTTTGGAGAGGCAGAGCCGTGCCAGAGTAGAACCACGATTCATCATATTAAACTTCATTTGGTGGAAACATTACAAGGGAATAGGTTCTCAGTCTCCCAGGAAGTGCCTTAGCTCTACATTACTTCCCAATTGCCCTGCTCACCATTGCTCCTTTATTTCTTTGGAGGCTGTATCCTTCGTCTAGAGTGCAACTACACGGGGACTAGGGGCCCCTATCCTGTGAAAAATTCAGATGGCTATAGCAGTCATCAAAAATACCAATAAAGTGTCACCAGTCCTCTCTGGTGATGTGGGATGACGGGTGAGTGAGATATAAAAATGAATCATGAGACGAGACGTGATTGCTGCTCGGGCAACCACTTCCAAATATGAGTGCACCCAGGTTGCATAAATGCTTCAGAATATTCCCCGTTAGGCCCAGAGGCTTGTTGATAATGGCATCAGCTCTTCAGGCTCCCCGGCTTCAAGGGACCCGGTAGGCAGAAGAGTTGCTGCTCAAGTGCTTGAGCCATTTATATCCGGGCACCATTGGGTAAGTGGCATCTGCTGACAGCAACTGCTTGAAGTAAAGTTGGTTTTAAAATATAAGCACCACAGTTCTCTATGTTTAATACAGGAAGCTGTCTGAGGTGTAAAGAATGGTTAAGTAAATGAGTGGGACACCATTAATCTTGGTTTGTTTCAGCACTGCATCCTTAGCAGTTGATGCCGGAATGGGTGGAGAAAAAGACTTGCTCCTCGCTCATAACCTGAGTGTTAAAACTGATGTCCTTCCCATTAGAGCCTGTAAACTCATTAGCGCATGGCAATTTATCCTCTTTTATTTCTTCTCAATTATCCTATCATCCATTGTATCTGGGTCTGATTACCCTTTCCCAGAGTCAAACATTATCTTGTAAATCATTTGCTTTAAGTCCAAGCCTGCTATTGCACTGCCTGGGATTTGCTTAGGCAGGTAATAAATCAATTAGTATTAAACTTGTGGTGTCATCTATTTTATTTTCTTGTGCTCGGAAAAAGGAACACCTGAAAACCTAGCTTAGGTTTCTTCCTTCACATTTCTGTGCGTGCTTTTGAACAATACAGAGATGTTTGCTCTTATTTGAGGGGCATAAAAGATAAGGAAAAACAAAAAAAGAAACCTTAAACCTCTGTGTATGTCTGCAGGGCAGAGAGTCTCACAGGTATGTGGTCCTCGTGTTTTAAAGATGACACATTAGTAATAACCAGGTACATCTGTAAATCAAACCAGACATTAGATATTCTGTTTAAGGGTCAAGTGGGCATTTTATGTTCAAAACACAATTATGGAGCCAAGAGGAAGATGGCAGTTCATTTTTTTCTTCTTCTAGTGTTATTTTATGTATATTGGGCTTTAGTTCACATGTAAGTTGATCTAATCAAACCAATCAGATCAAAGTTAGTTTCATTGTCCTTTCACCGTCTTAAACTCTAGAGGGTATATCATCTCTTCATTATAATGCAGTATTAATTTTTTTTCTTATTTTACTTCCATGTCCTGGATCTAGTTTTCAGTCCTTTGGCTAAGTTTCTGAACAACCAAGTCAGCCATCTAAATTCCTAAATTAATGAAAAAAAAATATCCTCCCAGTAGTCTCAATAACCAGTTTCCTCTCCAAGGAATGACCATGTCTGGGTTCAAAAATTAGGGGTGCTATCTGCTCTCCTAGTAGTTTCTGGAAGGGCCTGCCAGACATGTGAGGGGCTGTACTGGAGCTGCCAGGAACAGGTCAGGAGTACAATATGATGGGAAGGGAAGGATTGGAGGCAATTTATCATGCTTGGTGCTGGGGTGGCTGTTTAGACAGCAAAGAGCTCTGCTCCCTAGATGTGTTTTCCTCCTAGTGTCTTGCCAGTGAGCTGCCCACATGCTTCCTGTGGTTCTTCTGGCTCAGTCTTTGACTTTTCTAATGGAAAAATGTGAACCCAGAGAGCACATGCATGACCTCGCCTCCTATGAGTCAAGAGAAGAGTCCTGATGTAATATCCTAATTTGTTTATTACAAATACTGGTTAAGCTTTCAGTGAATAGTATTATGGTGTGCAGGGGGTACAAAAGAACTACTCAGCATGTGCCGGTCCTTCCAGCCTTCACCTCTATTGTCTCTGTGTATTATTACTATAATGTCTTTGATTTTTCTTAAATATCATAGATGAGTGAGACTACTCTTTGTCTATCTCTCTCACAAAGAGTGGTGAGTGCAGTTAGAGAAATAACTACATTAACAACTATCATAATAATGGTAGTGAGTAAGAGAAGTAGAATGCCATATTGAAGACAGGTAGGGGGTAGGGGAGAATGGAATTGGGGACATTGGTGGTAGAAATGTTGAACTGATGAAGGGAGGTGTTCTTTTTATAAAAAAAACCCAACTACAAACATGTTTGTAATCACGGTGCTTAAATGAAGATATTATTAAAGAAAAAAACCCACTCAGTTATGTGATTCCCCTCAACTGTCTTATCTCCAGATAGAAGGGCTGTTGAAAATATCCAGGAATAGTTTGAGGACTTTACCACAGGGAATTTGAATTATGGGGCTTATATAAACCGGTCTCTGATTCAACTGGTCTACATGGGCCTCAAATTCTGCATTTTTAACAAGATTTTAGGTAGTGAGAATGCTAACAGCCCATGACACTTTGTATTTTCTTTTCTCATGGCAAGAATAATAACTTATTCTCCAATAGCTATTTATGAAGCATTCTCTATTCTTCTAACCACTCCAAGCTCTTTGATAACAGGTTGTTATTGCCATAGTGAACATAATTGAAGATAATTACTTGGTTTGGCAAGTAGGAGGTCTGGAAGCTAAACCCACTTCCACAACAAACTAGTTTTGTGACATTGATAGTTTCTGCTGAGATTCTTCTAACCTTTGTTTTGTGCCATAAGGGGGTTTGGACAGGATTTGGGTGTTGTTTAAATGCAAGAGCAAGAGTGAATTGAGAAATGTGATTGTCATGTATGGGTGGGGGCACATTCAGGAATATATATCAAGTAGTATATCAAGTGAGTTCACACATGGATATATTTTGTGGGTATGAATCTCATGTGTGGATCACATGTTGCCAGACCTTACCAACATTTTTTAACTGGTTGATTTCAAGGAAATTATTCTTTAAAAATTTTAATTATACATTAGGCAACATGACTACAATAGTGTTAATATTTGTGGTTTTGATGTACAAATTACTGTCCCTTTATACCACCAAAGTGCCCCAAATTCTTCATCTTTACCCCTGTATAACTTTTAGTTGGCCTTTTTCCTATCCTGTTTTCTCACTTGGTAATCATTTTTATAGTCAACATTTAAGGATTTCAGGACCTACAACACTTTAAGAAGCTGAAAATGTGATATTTTATGAATGTAAAATCCTTTCACTTGTAAATGTTGACAGTTAAATGGATCTTTTTGAAGAAGAATAAGCACTTGGGGAATGGTTTTTACAAATCAAAGATAGCTCATGGGCCACTTGTTTGCATCCCTTACTTGACCTGGACCAAGCTCCAGAGGTTTACTCCAGCAAAAACATAAGAACTACTTTTACAAATATCAGTCAGGTCAAGCTAAGCTGGTGGTATAGAAGGGTCTATATTTTAGCATTATTGGTTTTCCTGAGTTTCACAAAGATGAACAGAGGCACTAAACACCACAGTTGACATGAGCTTTCCTATGGTCTCTGACCTGCCCTTGCTTGTAGTCAGTTGTTTTTTTTTGGTGTTTATACTCTTGGAGTTGCCAGACATGCTTCTTGTTTTTGAGGTGGTGGTACTGATCCATGAAGTGTTTCAGAATCATGTGTGCTTCTCATAGAGATTCTGGTGGCTTTTCAGAGTCTTCAATGGAATCAGTCAGAATTTAAGGTATTATTTGCCTCTGTTTATCAAGCACAGTTTTAGGGGAGATACTTATTTATCTGTCAAAACTTTTCTATTGACTCATGTTATTACCAGTTTTCATTAAAAACCACTATAGTTCTTTCTAGAAGTAACTCAGATTTTATGAGAGAAACAGATAATATTTGCATGGATATAAGCATTCCTAAGTTGTGGGCAGACCAAATGGTTCTTGGCTAACTTTATTCTGATCAAGTACTAAAGTGTAATAAAGATCTGCATCTTGGAACATTGTCTATAATAAATGTATCCCTAGATACTATTTTTAGAATTTTTAAAAATTACTTTAGTTCCCTAAAGCTAATCTCTTGATTTACTTTAAATATTTTTAACCCTTTGTTAGTTGTATAATTGTTCTATTGTATTATGGAAACGTATCATGTCCTAAATTTTATATCCTGGATAAAAAGTAACAAGTCAAGCTTGCTCAGACATGAGGACACCACATAACCATGGCCGATTGTGAGAAGAGACAAATGACTCAGATGTGGGAGAAAAACTAGGGTTATTGGCAAGCATTAAATATTCATAAAGCAGCCAATCTTTGGTACTCATCAGGGAGTGTTTCTGCATGAAGCATGTCAAGCTTTATAATTAGTTATGGACTTATTATTTGAGTATTTGGGGCATAATATTTTCTTTTTATGAAGGACTGTTATTTTTTGAAACCTTTTCTGTAATTAACTGTGTTCTCGGCAGTCTAGTAGTAATTAAATTATTTTTACCATTACACTTTCAAGAATCATTATACGCTGAAGATTGTGAATCTCAATGTAAGTAAAAAACATCAGGTAATATCATAACATCTCAATATTCCTCCTCAATCAGAAATAATGAAAGATAGAAAATAAAATCACAAATAAAGCAAACCAAAGCAAAGCTCCAATTTTCTTTTTGTAAATCAATATATTTTCATTCTTAGCAGAAATGACCTTGGTAATATGGTATTTGTAAATATAATCACAAAAGAACTTCCTTTTATGAAAGAAAGTTGTCATGTTAGAGCTTTAAGTTGCTATCAACTTGAGGGAAAGAGGGAAAAACAGCAACCCTAAAACCTTAATAAAAGTTCCCTGCAAAGCCATTAGAGATTTCAATTATGAAGCTGTTTTCAAGAGTCTTGTAAAGGTTATTTGTTGAACAATTTCTCTATAACCGCGTATGACAAATTACTCACATGGCACAGCAAATGATGCACAAGCCCTTTAATTAGAATATAGCGCTCAATATCTTTAAGACCTTTTAACATTTCTCAGTTAATAGTGTTCCTATGCCCCTTTCCAAGGAGATGTGTTCTTGTCTGCAGAGTCAAAAATGGGTGATGAAGTAGGGTGGATAGGAACCTGGTGCTGGTATGGGAATATCCAGAAGCCACACAAAGAAAGGAAGGCTCTGACCTCAAGAAGTTTTGATTGCAAAGGCGACTCTGATAACAGAGTTTTTATATTATCCATTGCTTTTAGCCTTATTTACCATCAGGCTCTCTAGCCACAAGCATGCTTTTTAGTTCTGACAGCCCTGAATTATGGTCATTGTGGGATCCTATCTCATTAACTGAAATGGGAGAATAAAACATCAAACAATCATAAAAATAATTTGGCACTGTGAAACCACTTAGGAGCAGCTGTCAAACAGGTTGGAAGATAAACTTCTAAATAAAAAGAATAGAGAGAGAGCTGCAGTGTCCTGCCATATGCTTCCTCGGCATTATAGACTCCTTAATAATATGAAGTGCCTGTGTTTATGCAGAACAGTCCAGACACTCCATATATGATATTGATTATGCCTTAACCCCAATTTAGTAAAGACCTACTCCTCCTTTTCCTAATCAGATATTGCAGGAGCAGTTTTCTGAAAGGGAAAAAAATGTCTCTAATGCCAAGCCATATTTTATCTTCGAAGGCTGTGGTGGGAGATAGGGCTTTGTCTTGCTTGTCATTGTGGCTTGGAGCCCAGTTTTAGGACAGCAAGGCCCCTCTGGGGCTCTTCTCCAGCAGTTTCCATCCAGCGATTCAAAAACATACATCTTTATCAAGCTGTTGTTGTCAGACAACATTAGATAATTAATAGGCCATTTGTCAGCCTGCACAAAACATGTTAAAATCCCAAACACAATCAGGATAAATATAGTTGCTTGCTCTCTGAAGGCTTTTTGTTCTGTCATGCAGCCATTGCAGGCAGATATTTGCTATTAAACGAGACTCATAATTAATCACATCTAATGTTAATTAATTAACCGCCTCTGTGTATTGAGGGCTCTCTCTGACTTTCAATTGTTTTAAGAAGCTAATTGGTAACTTAGCAGTTTACATCTGAATTACTATTTTTCATTCCATTTGTGTCAGGATTTTACTGAGTGAAGTGTTTATTTGCATTTGAGATGCTTCCTATAGAAAGCCAGCACTTACGAGTATGTAGATAAGCCTGAAAGAAATGATTAGCACACTAGAAGCCATAGAAAAATATCTACAGGCCTTTGCTTTTTCTTATGTCTAACTTATTAAAAAACAATCTTATCCTTCATGTTGTTTTCAATCCTTATCAGAAAGTGGAAATATTTGACTCTAATTTAGTAAATGATGAAAATAAGATTGGTATCCAGGCTTAGTCAAGCAAATGAATAATCTTGCTATTCCTCCCTCCCTCCTTTCCTTCTACCTCCCTCCCTCCCTTCCACTCTCCCTCCCTTCTTTCTTCCTCACTTCTTCTCTGTTTCTTTCTGTTTCTCCCACTCTCCCTTCCTCCCTCCCTCCCTTCCTCCCTCTCTCCCTCCCTCTCTCCCTTTCTCCCTTCCTCCCTCTCTCCCTTTGTCCCTTCCTCCCTCTCTCCCTCCCTTCCTTCCTTCCTTCCTTCCTTCCTTCCTTCCTTCCTTCCTTCCTTCCTTCCTTCCTTCCTTCCTTCCTTCCTTCCTTCCTTCCTTCCTTCCTTCCTTCCTTCCTTCCTTCCTTCCTTCCTTCCTTCCTTCCTTCCTTCCTTCCTTCCTTCCTTCCTTCCTTCCTTCCTTCCTTCCTTCCTCCTTCCCTCCTTTCCTCCCTCCCTCCTTTCCTTCCTTCCTTCCTTTCCTTCCTTCCTTCCTTCCTTTCTCCCTCCCTCCCTCCCTTCCTTCCTTCTCTCCTTCCTTCCTTCCTTCCTTCCTTCCTTCCTTCCTTCCTTCCTTCCTTCCTTCCTTCCTTCCTTCCTTCCTTCCTTCCTTCCTTCCTTCCTTCCTTTTTCTTTTAAAATATATGGTAAGCATTTATAGTCAAGTTATTGGTAAGTTCTAGGTCTTGTGGAAAATCTGGTGCCTCTGAGGTTTTAGTGGTTTAAAATTGTGAGTAATTAGAAAGCAGGGACTTGACCTCCATCATACATGTCACCTTTTTGTCTAATTCTGTGTTCCCTGCATGATAGATGCTCAATTTATGCTCCTTCAACATATTTATTTAATTAAAATGCGATGTAAGAATCTTTTAACTTTTGATCTTATCCTTGAAAAGAGATGATCAGGTGATTCAGAAGAAATAATCACAGAAACATTGATCCCTTGCACATTTCAATTTATTAACAGCTTTTTCAGTCTAAACTTCAAGTCTTAAAAAAGTAATATATTCCTGTTTTAAAAGAGGAAAGGGGGGGCAGAGAGATAGCATGGAGGTAAGGCGTTTGCCTTGCATGCATAAGGTTGGTGGTTCGACCGGCATCTCATATGGTCCCCTAAGCCTGCAGGAGCAATATCTGAGCAAAAAAAAAAAAAGAGGAAAGGGACTGTACATACTGAGCAGATGCAAGCTTTATATTAGTACCATGAGAGCAGCTTTGCTCTGTCAGGCAACTAGGCATGTAGTATGAATGGTGGTGACATAGATTACCAAAGTATCTCATCTTATTGATCAATCTATTATTTATTTAATGATTTTTATTGTTAATAACTGTTAGGGAATGGTTACCCTGGGGGATCAGATCATATGTATGAAAACCTTCTTTTTTTGTTTTGTTTTGTTTTTTGGATCACACCGGTGGCACTTAGGGATTACTCCTGGCTCTATGCTCAGAAATAGTTTCTGACAGGCATAGGGGACAATATGGAATGCCGGGATTTGAACCTCTGTCTGTCCTGGATCAGCTGCATGCAAGGCAAATACCCTACCACTGTGCTATCTCTCTGGTCCCCGTGAAAAACATTCTTAAGAGCAGGGAAATCTATATGGGATCAGAGGATCATGCTTTGCTTGAGTGGAACCTGGTTGAATCATGGCAATACTTGGCTCTCTGAGCACCACTGTATATAGTTATGAAGGCGAGAATAGCAATGAACCCTTAGGCCCTAGAGCAGAACCCTACATTTGGGTTGGTCAGGTATTACAAGGAATGCTGGCCTATTAAACCTTCTGAACTCTGCTTAGAAGATCTCACAAAAATGATTAGGGGCTTTAATACTTCGAGATGAGAAGTTGTTGTAAAGTGTTACTAGATAAATAAGACTACAGATGTAAGGGCAAAATATAGGTTTTCATCTTTGTGCCTCAAAATTTTCAGTTCATGATGGGGGTGTTAATCTTATCATAAGGCAAACCCTATTAACTTTAAATATGTCTATCAGGGCCCGGAGAGATAGCACAGCGGTGTTTGCCTTGCAAGCAGCCGATCCAGGACCAAAGGTGGTTGGTTCAAATCCCGGTGTCCCATATGGTCCCCCGGGCCTGCCAGGAGCTATTTCTGAGCAGACAACCAGGAGTAACCCCTGAGCAATGCCAGGTGTGGCCCCAAAACCAATATATATATATATATATATATATATATATATATATATATATATATATATATATATATATATATATATATGTCTATCAAATTTTTCACATCTATTATAAAAATATTTCTAATGTCATATATAATCTATTGGCATGTTTTCACTGTTTAAGTCCTAAATATTTTATATCAATGTATTATACATAAAAATTAAAATAGCAAGAAGAATAAAAATATAATTGATATTACCATAATTTGCCCCTGAAACCTATAAACATCATTATGATAACCTGGTAGGAAGAGGCATTAGGAAGAACTGAGGCACTTTCCAGAGTTGACAATGTGGATGGTGGAGTACCTGGATATATAAAATGCTAAACAAATAAATAAAATGTTTATCTAAAAATCTAGAGGCTCCATAGTATCCCCAAACTTTTCTATATGTTTTGCTTTCTATACATAATCACCAGAAACCCATTTTTCTACACTTTTGTAACATCATTATTTATTTTTAGATGTACGTATATGTGCACATAATGTCCTTTATGTATAGCCAAGGCAGATTTTTTAAGGATGATCCTTTAAGTCAGTCACAAGCTATTGTGCATTTATGAATGATATGTATTGCTATTTTACCTTTTATCTCAAATAAGAGAGGAGAAAGAACATACACATGTCTGTGAAATGAATAATTTTTGTACAGATACAACGACCATGAAAAGAACATGCACACACGTACAGAACAACTGCAAAGCTTAAATTGTTTTTATCCCTGTTGAAGTGCTTTTGTGAATTATATGAGGGTGGGGACAAATGACTGGATTGAAAAATGTCCTTGTGTTAACAAAGATCTAGGTTGGAATTTGACTAAAACCTGTCTGAGTGATATTCCAGAGGCTGCTATTGCTGGAAAAATATTTCATGGAAAGCAGTTACATACGTAGAAATATTTTATATCATAGGTCGCTGTACTCTACAATTATATGACTTTTGCATTCAGTCTCTATTCTGAGCAGTGCAAGATTCTTCTTCCAGAGTTTGTAATAACAGTTCCTGACACAGACGATTCGTGAAAAGCTCAGCTTTTTCTTCTTTAAGTTAGTCATAGTGGTACATGTGTCTGAGGAAGTGGGGGAAATTGGTCACATTAGCTAAAGTCATGGTTGGGATCTCTGTGTTTTCCATACTTTGCAATAAAAAAAAAATGAAGGTTTCTTCAGGAGAACAGCATGACTCCAACTGTCTTCTCTAGACCTTTTTGTCATCTTCCTCCCACCGCTCCCCTCGTTCCCCCATTTTGTCCTGAGGATGTAAGGCTGCTGTTGTCTAGAGGGGGAAGAAAAGGATTTTTCCTAAGGATGTTAATTTCAGGGTTGAGTGGTTTCCACTCACCAGCCCTTGCTGGAAGTTTCCTTCACGACTGGCCGGGAGGCAGCAGGGGCCTATTTGTCTCACCTGCAAGGAGCAAGGTCTTAAGAAAATGGCAAGAACTTTTGGGAAGGATATTTAATTAACATCTTCCTGTCTTTGGCTTTAGATGGCTTCTTTGTTAATTCTGACTATTTTTCTTTCGCGTCCTGTCCTATGTGCTTGAAGTATTGAATTGTGGACTTTCCTGAATGCTCTTCAAAGCTCCTTATTCAAAGGGCTGAACAGGCTTATGGCGGTGTTTTGATCAAGACACATAATTTAGAAATATTTGTTTCAGAGTAGCTTAATAACTCTAATGAGATAACACTAAAAATAATGTCCAGAATGCTATTTTAGCTTGAAATGTTCCCTAGTCCTCTGGCAGAGTAAGATGCTGCTGAGGTCCAAATTTTGAGTTTCAAATCTTGTTTCAGTCAGTCATAAAAGAAAGCAAAATTCTTGAAAGACATTTGGACTTATTTTTCTCCCTAGAGTAAGTTCTTTGTTGCAGGGAGAATGAGAAAAAAAAGTTATCGTGCTAGTATTTCTACAATAATCAGAAACAGGAAAATTAGAGCAGATAAACTACTACCTATTCAGAGCACTTTGGCCTCCCATTTATTTGCTACTGTTTAGAAAAAGAAAGTTTTCAGTTCATCACAGCTGATGGCTTGATTTTATTTACTTATTCCACAGGAGTGAACATATACATACATGTTAGAAATACATATTGTAGGATAATGAGATATTCAACATGGCTTAATATTTCGTGTGCCCTCCACCCCAAAATTATTAAGCTATTTCAAAACAAGAAATAATGCTGAGAGAAAATTTGTATTAGCTTGATTGATTATCTTATTTTAATCCATATTAAAGCTTTAAGTCTCTAGGCGTGGCTCTTTACTTCTAACACCTCATAAATTATAGCTATAATGAAGCAGTCATTTATCCTGAGCTGATGATAAATGGCTTGCCCTAGGAGGAACTAAAGAATAGGCAAGTAGATCATTTTCATATTTGGTGAAAACAATATTAAGTACCCAGACCTCAGTGATTGCCCTAATAAATGAATAATCTGAGGTGAGGGGCTTGGCAGTCAGTGTAAAAAATAACCTGAGCTTTCTCTGTCATTTGTCAGGCTTTGCTATGACAGCATGCATTATGGGTAAATGAGCAATCAGCAAGAACTATGTTATGGCTGGGATGTTTTTGAGAAATTTATCATATGCATTGCTTGGTACCTTAAGACCTTAAGGCTTAATGGCTATAGTGCATGACTGCAAGCCAGCACAGTTCCTATTTACCATGGTATGCTTCATTTGTGTTCCATCTCTCACCTTAAAGAAAGAAAAGACTTTTCCCAAATGAGCTTTACTTGGCTTGGCTTTCAGAACTTTAAAGTATATATGGATAATATTCTTTCTCTGTGTCTACAGATGCTACTCCTGATAGATGGATTTAAGGAAATTTTGAAGATCTGAATTCAAATAAAATTTTAGGGTCAGAAAAATATTAGTTATGGGCATGCCAGAAATCCCAATCTCTATGAACTTCGAACCAAATGTGTTTTAGAAAATGGCATTACCTCCTGCTAATACCATTAAATATTTATGGTACTTAAGAGTTAAATGAGTTTCCCACCCTCCTCATCCCGCCAAATAGTTGATCTCTGATTTATTGCTGAATCAGAAATAATTGTGAGTAGTTAAGATTGAATGCCTCCTTGGAATTATGTGATGTGTTATAATAATATCTGACTCATTATGGTTTCCTGCCATAAGTAATAAAAAATGGAACCAGTATCTAAACTACTCTCCCCAGGCCAAATATCTTTCATGCACAGCACTGTCTTGCTCCTTACTTCTATTTTGAAATATTTGATCAAAGAGAACATGGTTTTGCCAGTGACCTTTTCTGTCAACGTCTTCAAAGTTTTGGTGACTTTAAAATTAGCTACACATCAAATTCAAATTCTAGTGTTACTCTTAGTTGGATTAATTTGTTTGTTAAGTACTTGGACATTTTTCCACTCTGTACACAATGGTAAAATATTATCTTGAAGGATTGTTGGTTAGAATAAATGAGATAAAGTACAGAATATGTTTAGCATGTGATAGATGGTCTATAAATATTCAGTTTCATGTCTTTTTAGTCTAGTCAGGCACCTGAGCACTCTCAGTGTTCAAAATGTAAATGACAGTTGTAGAGATACTGTTTTGAGGCAACTTCATAATTATTAGAGCAAGATGCTAGTAAGATTAAATATTAATAGAAAACATTTGTTCAATCTTTACTGAGGGTCATTTCCAATGATGACCTAAATATCACCTCATTACTGGTTACTAAGACCATTGATATAATCTCTGATTTCTCTCCTTTCTTGTTCTCATCCATAGAACTTCCAAAATACATATCTGATCATATTTTGATTTCTAGTTGCCAAACCATTTCACACTACAAACAAGGATTTTTATAATATGCCTAGACCTGTCATTTCAACTTCATTTCTTGCATCCTCTTTTATTTATATGTTTCAGTTTAATGGCAGTATGCTCAGATCCTCCAATATATAAATCACAAGCATAGTGATAGTCATCTAAATATTTTTCTGTTACTAAGTTGACTTGATAACTTCATTTGAAATCTTCATATTTCTTGGAAGACACATTTAAAATGTTAACTTGGGTATATTTCGCTTTCCCTAACTTTCAAGGCTTTTAAGTCTGATATTCTCTTTATCTTTGGTGTTCTAGTGTGTGCCTCTGCACATAATAGCCCACTCATCATTCTTCATTTATCACTCTTGCACATTACTAGTACAGTATTCATATATTTGTTTATTTTTTTTCTGTGAGTTCCTTGAAGACATGGACAGTGTCTAGTTATCTTTTTATTCCTAGAAGTGAACTTGATGTCTGAAACTTGGTAGGTGCATTATTCATAATCAATAGGAAAGAGATTCTACTTTTCTTTGAACATCTTAAAATCAAAGCTAGGTGTTTCAGTGAAGTAGTGAACATATTCCTTAACATTGAAGTCCCCACTAATATAAAAGAAACTCATGAAATGCCTGGCTTGATTGGTCTTACTGAAAAGGTGAGATTCTTTAGGGCAGCATGGGGAGAGTGTAGGTAGACTAAGAGAACTCTAGAACCTGGGTGGCAGAAGGCTTAAAAAATTAATTTTTCACTCATCAAAAACTGTGAACATCTCAGGAAGCTACCTGAATAGGGATGAAATCATGAAAGTGGATGGTACAAGATTAGTTAATCTAGTCCTTGGTGGGTAAGACATCCCCAACTAAGTTTCATTTTATTGTAAAATAAGATTCAATTCCAACCCTTATCAGGTTCCTTTTCATAACATGAAAATATCATAGACCTTAAGTGTTTATTGATTCACAAAATAATACTAAAAGTCTCGTGAAAAATCACTTTTAAATGATTTTGCACATAGTGGACTATACAACATGCTTAGTGTTCCTCAACATGACCATCCTTGTAGAGATGTGAGCTTTGGTCCTATGTATACAGTACATGGTTTTATTGACTCAACCAGTCACAGACTCCAATCCTGGTTCTAATGGTAGGCATGTCTCTTAGTATGAAATTTTTCTTTGACACAATAAAATGTTGATATTGACCTAACAGGTAATGATAATGTAGGAGTTAGACAATGAAGATTAAACAATGAAGATAAAGATAAAACACAATCCCCATAACAATTACCCACACCATAAAGAGTCAAGAATGGTGAGGGTGATTTAGTAAATTTTGTGGTATGAGCTCAGTAGCAGAAATCATTTATAGGTTGGAGAGTATCTTTAGGGAACTAATGGTGGTGGTGGTGGTGGTGTGTGTGTAGTCTGTAAAGTTAAAGACAGGCTGTGATATTCAGTGATGATCTGGAAAAAGCCTTATTGTGTCTTCCTTAATGTGAGAACTGAGAGTTCACATCACATTTGAGAATGGGGGTCAGGTAATTAAAATCATGCTTTAGAAAATATTTCAAAATAGACTAAATCAGAGAGCCTGTGGTGGTGGTGGTGGGGAAGCAGAATATATATTTTTTCAGTCATTAGTTATTGTCACCAAGGAAGACGCCTGAAGTGCAGTGATGGGAAATCTATAAAAGGGTGAGTTTGGGGATGAAGTTAGGCTCAGAAGCCTTTCTATGCTGAGTGGGAATAATAATGGAAGGATTCATGAGCTACAGGTCTAACTATATGATTCAGGGATTCTTCTACTTTGGAGTGTATCAAAATCTCTGGAGTAGCTGACCCTCTCTTGTTTCCCCAGAGAAGAATTGCTAATGGAAAAGCCCAGTCTGAGCCTTGCTGGGTTCCAGAGTAAGCAGGGCAAGGAGCAGACCTAGCATTGTTGATGGGAAGCAGTGGTCATGGAAACATTCCTTTTTCTTCCTGATGGCTATAGAGAGGAGACAAATAAGGTCAAATAAGAGAATAAAGATGAAAGTCAGTTTATTGGATTGGATGGAGGTTGTTGTCAGTCAGAAAAAGGCTGTAAGTGTTTAATGGGATCAGAAGACTGATTTTAGGCTTAAACTGCCTGAGAGCATATAGAGGAAGTGTCTTGCTTTTGTTCCTTTGTTTGCTTCCCTCAGGGTCTTAACAGTGCCTGACAAGCTAAGGTAAGCAAAGATATTACATTATAACATGATTATTTAATGAAATATATTTTGTATATCACACAATTTGAGGGAATTGGAATTATATACCTTTCCACTTCTCTTTCTGATCTAGAAAATAATGTGGTTTTAGGTACATTTTTAGGTACATGGTAACCGCATGAGAGTAATATGGAACATAAATAAAGCCATTAATATTGGTTGTTTGGAAGAGTCAGGGATGGAGCTGACAGGAAAGAGTGCTAGATGGAATTTCCATTTGTCATTTCTTCTTTTTCCATAGACACCAAGAAAACTAAAAGAAACTAAGAAAATTAAGGACAGAAATATCAGCCCTGATACATACTATGAGTAGCTAAACAATCTTTACAAAGTTGTTGTGAAGTTATTTTTGACATAGCTAGGGAATGAATTTGACTTTGTAGCGGAAAGAGTGAAAGGAGAAAAACTTTCAAGAGTTACACTAATTTAAAATTAACAGATAGTTATTAAGCACAGATTGAAAGCAGGTTTTGTGAGAGGTATGGAAAGACTTTCAACTTTCATTTAATAGCTGCATTGTGAAGAAATCTAGTCCACTTGACTATATCCTCATTGTCAAAAACTGTTAAATTAAAAAGGAAAAATCTCATTGAGTGGGTTTTCTAAATGTGTGGACCCCTTAAATACAGGAATGGGAGAGAAGCCATCAAAAGGAGCCTGGGTTCCATCTGCAATAATCTAAATTGTAAGGAAACATTTCTTAATTTTGTGGAAATCCATTTGCCTGTTTTTTTTTTTTTATATTAAGGGTCAGTGTCCATTGTCTTTAAAACATTCTTAATGATTTCTCAGTATGAAACATATGAGGCACTCTTACCTGGTAAAGAAGCAAACAAAGTAGAATTTCTACCAAATTGGGATGTTCATGCCTATACACAAAAGAATTTTGAACCCTATTATTACCTATCTGTTAAGTCCCCTGTGCTAATTAAAAAACAGAAGTAAATGGTTATAGCTCTTTTATTTAATATTTAATGACATATTTTAATCCTAATACTTTAATCTCTCAAAAGTCTTAAGTATATTTGTTTTTATTTCAAATAAATCCTTTTTGACAGGTTATTTTAATTTATTTTTACATGATGTTATTTGCATGGTAACTATCTCACTTTTGCTAAGAATACACTAAGTAAAGATTTTTCTGTCTTATTGATCTTTAGCTTCTTTGATAAAAATGGAAGTCTTGGGTTTAGTGAAGTAGTCATATGCTTATTAGTATATGCTAGTGAATATGATAAGGTTTGTTTGGAAATGTTCAAGTGAAGATAAACTCAGATATTTTACCACAAACAAACAACAGAACTATTATTTGGTGATGTATTTTATTTTCATTGTATAAGCTTTTATTTTTACAAAATATGTTATACAACAAAATGTTGTATATGAAGGCCATGCCCTTCATGTAAAATGTATATGCGCTGTCCAAGGCGACTGCCTTGAACTTTCTAAATAAGCTAAGTTTCTGTTCACCCTAGTTGGAAAGTTAAAACCCTTTTTTCAGTTGGCCAAGAAAAGGTTAGCACTACTTCTAACTATACAGGTATTTACTCAGGTCATATGGGCAGGCACCAGTATGAGGATACCCCAAACCATCTATATAATTATTGTCAGTGTAGTCTCTTCTACACTAAAGTTGAGTTATTTGAAAAGTGCTTCTAAGGTACAGTAAACAAAGGCCATATTCCCTTTGGGCAATTACATGACCTCTATGTCTTTAATAGATAGCATCTTCTCAATAAACCTGGCATAATTATCATTGACAGACCACCTACCTAGCATGAACCTCCCTACAAATTTATATGGCCAACGCATCTGGCAGAAAGAAGTGAGTTGATATGTTTAATTTCTCATTCTACTACCTATACTGCCAGTCTTAAGGGACAGATAGAAATATTCTTTTTCTTTTTTCAGATGCTATAAGGGTATGTGGTTGATCCCTGAAAAGACGAACAATGGTAACATGAATCACTAAAAGTACAAAATTGTATTTTGTAATGATATAACTCAAATTCTATCATTAATTTCATAGTAAGTGATTTAGAATGTCATTTAAATTTTGGGTGCCTCATTCACCCTCATTCCCACATAGCACACTTTAATCCCAACAGACAATTTCTACTCATCTTTTCAAGTTTTCTCCATCACATCTTTCTCTCAGCCTGGACTATTCACTCCCTTCATTGGGATAATCTATTAAGGCATATAAAGATTTTCTCTAGGTTATGTAAGGCTTCCTTCCTTCCTTCCTTCCTTCCTTCCTTCCTTCCTTCCTTCCTTCCTTCCTTCCTTCCTTCCTTCCTTCCTTCCTTCCTTCCTTCTTTCCTTCCTTCCTTCCTTCCTTCCTTCCTTCCTTCCTTCCTTCCTTCCTTCCTTCCTTCCTTCCTTCCTTCCTTCCTTCCTTCCTTCCTTCCTTCCCTCCCTTCCTTCCTCCCTCCCTCCCTCCTTCCTCCCTTCCTCCCTCCCTCCCTCCCTCTCTCCCTCCTTCCTTCCTTCCTTCCTTCCTTCCTTCCTTCCTTCCTTCCTTCCTTCCTTCCTTCCTTCCTTCCTTCCTTCCTTCCTTCCTTCCTTCCTTCCTTCCTGCCTTCCTTCCTTCCTTCCTGCCTTCCTTCCTCCCTCCCTACCTCCCTCCTTCCTCATATGTAGTACTGAGGATCAAACTTGTGTTGGCCACAGAGACTAACACACATCGCAAAGAACAAGAGCAATTAATGCTGGCAAGAATGTGGAGAGAAAGGAACTCTCATTCATTGCTGGTGGGGATGCTGTTTAGTCCAGCCTTTATGAAAACAATATGAAAAATACTCAAAAGACTGGAAATTGAGCTCCCATATGATCCAACTATACAACTCCTAGGAATATATCCTATGAACACAAAAACACAATACAAAAATTCTTTCTTCATACCTATATTAATTGCAGTGCTATTTACAAAAGCCAGACTCTGGAAACAACCAAGATGCCCTTCAACAGATGAATGGCTTAAGAAACTGTGGTACATATACACAATGGAACATTATGCAGTCATCAGGAAAGATGAAGTCATAAAATTTTCTTATACATGGATGGACATGGAATCTGTTACGATGAGTGAAAGAAGTAAGAGAGAGAGAGATAGACACAGAATAGTTTCACACATCTCTGGGTTTTAAGAAAAACAAAAGACATTATTGTAATAATGCCCAGAAATAACAGAGATGAGGACTAAAAGGATTGGCTCTTGATGTGAAGCTCACCACATAGAGTGGTGAGTTTAGTTAGAGAGATCCACACTAAATATCACGACAGTGTTAATGAGTGAGAGAAATAGAATGCCTGTCTCAAATACAGGCAGGGGGTCTGGAAGGAAGGAGATGGCGGCCATTGGTGGTGGGAAGGTTGCACTGGTGAAGGGGAGTGTTCTTTTTATGATTGAAACCCAACTACAATTATGTATGTGATCACGGTACTTAAATAAAGAAAAAAAAATAAACGTGTTGGATACATGCAAGGCAGGTGACCTTCCAGCTATACCATCACTCTGGCCCCCAAGGTGTGCTTTGCTAACTCATATTCTTTAATAATGTAATACTTGATGCATTGAATATAATATATTATATATAATATATATAAACAAGTAAAGGAATACAAATGTAAAATGAACAAGAGTAGTTAACTACTGAATTTAAGAAGTGAAACAGGTTTGTATAATTTTTATAGCTTACCTATATCTCTTCTCCACACCATTATTCCATCTTACTTAAAAGATAAATATTACCCTTAAACATTAGATTTTTAAAATTTAGTTTTGGGCTACACCTGGTGGTGATCACAATTTACTCTGGGCCCATGATTCACTCTTGGTAGTGCTCAGAGGACCATATGTGGTACTAGGACCAAATCAGCATTGGCAGTATGCATTACCTTTATACATATTTCTTACATATATTATCAAAAATACTTTATTTCCATTGTTTGTTTTGTATATATGCTTTTTATTGGGGGGCCACATCTGGTAATGCTCAGGGGTTATTCAGGCTCTGCGCTCAGAAATCGCTTCTGGCTTGGGGGCCATCTGAGACACCGGAGATAGAACTGCGGTTTCTCCTAGGTCAGCTGTTTGCAAGGCAAATGCATACTTCTGTGCCACTGCTCCGCTCTTTGTATATATGGTTTTTTTTGTGTGTGTGTGGGGGGGGGGTGGGTCACACCTGACAGTGCTCAGGGGTTATTCCTGGCTCTAGGCTCAGAAATCGCTTCTGGCAGGCTCAGGGGATATTATGGGATGCCGGGATTCGAAACACCATCCTTCTGCATGCAAGGCAAATGCCCTACCTTCATGCTATCTCTCCGGCGCTGTATATATCCTTTTAGGAAAATAAAATTTTAAATTTTTTTCCATCATACAATCTTTTATTTGATGAACTACCCAGGTGGTTGTTTATATCGTTGCATGCTATTTTATGATTTGACTGTACTACAGTTTCTTTATTCTCTTGCCAATGAGACTTTTTAAGCAATCAATACTGACTCAAATAATCTCAAACGTGTTTTTTAGCACATGTATAACAGACCTACCGATTTTCCGGCGTGTAAGAAGACTGGGCGTATAAGTCGGCCCCCTAATTTTGCAGTTAAAAAATAGGTTTAGGCCTATATTCGCTGTATCAGACAGAACGTTCCTGTGCTGCATGTGCTGCATGTGTTCCTGTGCTCATATACCACAGTGAGCCAATCACAACAAGCAAAGGTTCAAAGGTTATACTGTAATAGACTTCCTCTCTGACTCTGGCCAATCTGAGCAGGCTTTTGACAGTGTAGATTCGGGTCCAGAACATTGTCTAATTCGCATGCATAAAAAGCCTTCTTGGATTGGCTGAGTTAGAGAGGCGGTCTGAGCAGCCTTGCAGTGACTGGTGCAGGATCGAGTTGGAAAATTCGTTTTGTGGCAATATTCAGACAATTTTCGTTTAGCGACATATTGAAACATTTTTCGGGATATACTCAGCGTATAAGATGACTCCAGATTTTCGGTTGACTTTTTTTTGTTTCAAAAGTCGTTTTATACGCTGGAAAATATGGTATTTTGAAGTGGAATTCCTAGGTCAAGAGAGAGAGTGTCAGATTGCTTTTAAGGTAGTCCTACCAATTAACACAATTCTCAGGGATGTTCAGTAGCTCCTACATTCTTTACATATTAAGATCTTTTTAAATTATCCTATTTTCTGTCCTAGGTGGTGGAAAGTTTCTCTTTATAGCCTTAATTTATTTTTCTGTTAGCTAAAGAATTCAGGGTTTTCCCATGTACTTCTTTTTTCGTTTTGTTTTGTTTTGTTTTGGTTTTTGGGCCACATCTGATGACGTTCAGGGTTTTACTCCTGGTTATGCGCTCAGAAATCACTCCTGGCTTGGGGGACCATATGGAACACCAGAGGATTAAACTGCAGTCCGTCCTAGGTTACCGTGCATGCAAGGCAAATGCACTACTATTTGTGCCACTGCTCCAACCCTTATTTTTGTATTTAGTAAAGTTCTGTTCATATTATGAACAGACTTATCTTTCTATTGCCTTTTTAATGTTCATATATTTTGGAAACTTATATTCTGGATACCAATCCTTGTTTAATGGTATATATTTCAAATATGTCCCCCTAATTTGTGTTTTTGTCCCCATTTTTGCCAATTTCTAAATGAACAGAAAGTCTTTCATTTAGCCAGCTTATCAGTATTTGGTTTTATGACCAGTAATTTATTTATCTTATTTGTTGTTGTTTTATAATTTATGCTTTAATCTCAAACCCTAGGATCACATGAAGATTTAAGATCACAAGTTTAGTTTAAAAAAATGAATTAGTAAATAGTGTGTAATTGGCCTAGAAAATGTGAAGATGTAGTATTTTTTTGTTTTTGTTTTTGTTTTGTTTTGTTTTTGGGTCACACCCGGCAGCACTCAGGGGTTACTCCTGGCTCTATGCTCAGAAATTGCTCCTGGCAGGCTCAGGGCACCATATGGGATGCAGGGATTTGAACCACTGTCCTTCTGCATGCAAATAAAAGGGCTCTACCTCCAGGCTATTTCTCAGGCCTGTAGTTTTTAACTATGGAGTCAAATTCTGCATATTTGACAAGAAAACCAGGCAAAACCTGAAACATCTCTTTTTCAGTGTCCTGGTGGAACCAGTACCAGGGAAAACAAGTACCCATCTATTTCCCTTCACTGTTTCTGTGTATGCCAAGCAGGCTATCTAAATGGTTTGCCTGAACATATAGTTGTTGAGAAGTTTGAAGAATGATTTTCCTTAGGATGAGTTCTCAACCAAAAATCACTGTGAGGATTGGTGCTCCCTCGTGCCTATTATGCTACTCTGTGTGTGATGTTTTCTGAGCTATGAATGAAAACTCACTTGATAACATGCCCTTTACTGAAGTCTGCTTCCTGTCTATTTTACTTTCTTCCCCCAATCTATGTTTCATAGGACCACCCCTGAAGCTAACGAATTGCTCTAAAATCCATGTCTATGCCTTAAAAATGTTCAAATCTCATTTTTTCACCCAGGAGCTTGATTTAGAAGTAGGTGAATATTTTTTTAATTTTAAGTTTTTACTATTTCTACCTTATTCTGTATTTCAGAAATACTTTGCATTTGTATGCTGTAGTAAATTACTTTTAATGACTGTGTGAGAGGCTAGCTCGAGAGATAGCTTACCTGGATTTGAATCATGAATTTTCATAACTTACTGATTTCCACAATATCTTTGCCTCTGTTTTCTTACATATTAAATGGGTATATTAGTAATATTTACCACTTGGTTTACTATAAATATTAACTGGGATAATATAAGCACAATGGTAACACTAGTTTTGGCCTATAGTAAATGCTCAATAAATATTGAAAATTAGTCACCACATGTGTTTTCCTGAACCTGTGAATAAAAAACAGATCCCTTGATACATTTTCGAAAGTTGAGATGGCTGTGTATTTTTGTCACTTTATATATATATATATATATATACATTTTATTTATACATTTATATATATACACACACAAGCAGGCTGTACAGAAGTCTTATTTAGCCATTTAAAAGTACACTTTCAATAGTTTTTTAGGAAAAAATTTTAATCTCATGAGTGTTGAGTTGTATTCTGAGATGATAATGAATCTCTTAGTGTTTGCAGAGAAGGAAAAATGCCAAATGAAAACAGATTTCTCTGTAAATCTATACTTTTTATTTCCTTTACCTCCAGAATACTTTTACTCCTATTTTCTGGGTGATTCAGGGGAGAGCAGGGAATTATATAAAGAAGGTTTTTGTCCCCAGGAATAACATTCCAGAGGCTTGATTCTGTTAAATGGATAGAGTTGTAATTTAAACTGTGCAGTTACCAAAGAAGGTGCTTCCATGAGCATTTCGGTCACTTATCTTTGATATTCTATCAGTGGATCTGACATGAGTTTCCTAAACTTCTCTTTTACTATGACTAATAATTGCAAAGAAGTTGGCATTTGGATGTCACCCATAACCTTTATTAATATGACTTCCTGCAGAGAAAGGAGGCTTTATCGGAGACCCCTTTTTTGGTAGATTGATTCTATGACAAATACGATATTTTTCTTGCATTTAAAATTATTTGAAAAATGGCCTAGTTTAATAAAAAGTGAACTAGATTTGAAGGCAGACCT
>NC_064853.1:59454872-59627372 GCF_024139225.1 Suncus etruscus
TGAACTATCTTAAGCAAAGAAAAAAAAAGCATGACTCAAATTCACAGGAGACTTATGAATCAAGATTTCCTAAATTGCAATGAGCAGTATTTCAAACTATTGGCAGAGATTATGACCCTCAGGCATAGTAGGATTTCCAGAATGGCTGCCTTAGAATATCATGTTCTGAATAGAATGTTAACATAGATATCAGAACTAATATCACAGAAAGGTTACTATTCAGAAACACTTCATGATTTTTTTAAATATTACAGTGAAGATTACTCATATGATCTGAGTGATCCAAAGAAAATGCTATGAATGTATGATTTTGTTCACAAATTCTGGCAAACTTGTGTGGCAACATAAGTTCAATACATGTTTGTATGTTCAATACATAGTAGCCTTTGGCTTAATAAGAATTAGATTATGGGCTATTGATGAATAATTGCCAACCAGCATGTGTGTATGGATCCAAACTTTGTGGCCATAATTTATTTCTGGAGAAACAAAAAATACCTTAGGGATGGAATAGAGTTGAACATGGAGCTTAGGAAAAGAAGCTTTAAGAACAACAAAAAGGTTTATTTAAAGCAATAAACACATAAGGAACATTATTTTATTATCAAGGTTTTTCCACCATGAAGGCACATTGCCTATGCTCTTAACCTATAATTTACAACTTTAAACTGTTAATTAAAGCCAAAATGCTGTAATAAAAGTTTAGAGATAGAAGTCTATTCCACATTCAAAACTAGTCAGACTTTCTGTATGATCATGCTACATTCACCTCTATTGCATACTACTATAATTTTTATTTAGAATTATTTAAGAAAATATTAGAATTTTTTTCAGCTAGGTTTGAATTGTATAGGTTCAAATTGATATCATCTTGTAATCTACAGGTCATGTATTGTTATCTTAATAACAATAGGCTATAATATTTAGAGTCTACCCACAACTTAGTTCGTCAAATCAGAATGTTGAATCATTCTTTAGTAAGGATTTTTTTTTATTTAGTAGAATACTTAACACAGGGACAATCAATACATAATTACCGCAACCCTCTTTTATTATATAGTTTATTTTGGCAGAAACTATTTTAGATATTTTATAATTTGCATTATCTTATCAATTGTATGAATAAAAATATTTCCATGTCATAGTGAATATAGGAGGAAACCAGAGAAAATCATTTTAAGAGACTGTATTTTATTATTCCAGGTTCTAATTATTCCTCTATTCTGCATATTTATTTTTCGTAAAGTGAGAGGTTTTATCTCCTAGAATTTGCATTCAATTGCCAAGAAGGATGAGAGAGACAAGTACAGGGGATAAGTCACTTGCTTTCCACAGGGATGGCCCCAGTTTGATACTGGCACAGCATATGACCCACCGAGCACCATTAATCAGTATCCTTTAGTACAGAATCAGGGATAAGCCCTAAGTACCACTAGGTATGGAAGGAAGGAAGGAAGGAAGGAAGGAAGGAAGGAAGGAAGGAAGGAAGGAAGGAAGGAAGGAAGGAAGGAAGGAAGGAAGGAAGGAAGGAAGAAGAAAGAAAGAAAGAAAGAAAGAAAGAAAGAAAGAAAAAAGAAAGAAAGAAAGAAGGAAAGAAGGAAAGAAGGAAAGAAAGAAAGACAGAAAGAAAGAAAGAAAGAAAGAAAGAAAAAAGAAAGAAAGAAAGGAAGGAAGGAAGGAAGGAAGGAAGGAAGGAAGGAAGAAAGGAAGGAAGGAAGGAGAGAGAAAAGAAAGAAAGAAAGAAAGAAAGAAAGAAAGAAAGAAAGAAAGAAAGAAAGAAAGAAAGGGAAAGAAAGAAACAAAGAAAGAAAGAAGAAAGGAAGGAAGGAAGAAGAAAGAAAGAAAGAAAGAAAGAAAGAAAGAAAGAAAGAAAGAAAGAAAGAAAGAAAGAAAGAAAGAAAGAAAGAAAGAAAGAAGAAAAAGGATGGAAGGGAGAGGAAGGAAGAGGGAGGAAGGAAGAAGAGAAAGGAAGGAAGGAGAAAAGAAAGTAAAGAAAGAAAAAAGTCTATTTTAGGAAACAACATGGATATGTATCAAGTTCAAAAGAATGAGGCTGAAAATAAGTTTTCACTTAAACACTATGCTTTTTCATAAGACTTTCTTTTCTCTCAGGTACAGCAACATCATCACCTCATTCTGAACTGGAAAGCACAGGTGCAATTCTTGATGATAAAGAAGATGCTTATTTTACAGAAATTCGAAATTTTATTGGAAATAGCAACCATGGCAGCCAATCTCCCAGAAATACAGAGGAAAGGTAAAGATTATTTTCTTCTTTGTCTAGGACTACAACTTCTGGAAGTAAATATTTTCACTTATGGAAGTGAAAAATGAAATGAAAGATACATTTGCCATCTTTCACTTTGCAACACTATTATTTCTTCCATGGCTGTTATATATTTTCTGTAGATTGAATGCCAAATACTCTTCTAAGAACTTCATGTGTATTTATCATGATAGCCATACTTAAGAGTGGCAAATATTAATTCTATCAGTGAAGGAATTTTGAATGTTGAATAACTTGCCTGAGCCACATAAATGGATTCAACTTAGGCTATTGATTTCAAATCCCATTTTTTTTTATTACCAAGACTTTCTTTGTCCATATATCTTAATAGTTCATTAAAATATCTTATAAACACTGCCCATGTAGAAGATTGGATGTGCAGCTCCTGTTATAACACATGACTCCTAATTTTAATCCCATCAATACCACAAAATAAACAAATAAACAAGAAAACTAGTAATTTCTTACTGTCCTTCCTGCTATCATTAGGAACAAAAAAAAAGTCACAAGGACAAAAAACAAGTAAAGTAGAAAAGAAATTAATGATATTAGTTGAATTATCAGTCAATAGTTGTTGCTGTTATGTTTTAGATATATATCATATGTGCCTATATTGTTGTGTACCTGGTATTATTTGCACATATATTTCTTTAAATAAAATTTATATATTAAATACACAGTCAGTATCACCAAAATATATTACATAGAATTTATTTGGGAATTCTTTTTTTTTTTTTTTTTTTTTTTTTTTTTTTGGTTTTTGGGCCACACCCGGTAACGCTCAGGGGTTACTCCTGGCTATGCGCTCAGAAGTCGCTCCTGGCTTGGGGGACCATATGGGACGCCGGGGGATCGAACCGCGGTCCGTCTCCTAGGCTAGCGCAGGTAAGGCAGGCACCTTACCTCCAGCGCCACCGCCCGGCCCCTATTTGGGAATTCTTAATAAGATTCTATTACTACAGAATGTGAGATCAAATATGCTTTCTGGCATATTTGTTCCAGAAGTCTGATTATCTCTGTTTCCAGGGGCCTCAAATATTAATATCAAGCAAATGTAGTTTAATTTATAGAACAATTCTTTTAGTGCTGCTGAAAAAATTAAATAATATTTACCTAGTGTTTGATATTTTATGTGAAGTTAAATAAATTTTCTCCCAAACCTAGTAAGTTTTTTCTTTCTTAATTAACAATATAATTAAATATCTGATTTTGATGACTAAATATTTTTGAACATCACTATCCAAAAATGTATTTAATTAGATTTCTGCTTTAGGGACACTTTAATATTTTAACATAAAATACTGACAGTACAATTACATTTATCACACTAATATATTTAATGTTTTTGATATCTAAATCAAAGTTTTTGATGTCAGTTTTTTATTTTAGAAGTCAACGTAAATTATCATAGGTAGCAATCATCAAGGAAGCTTTAAATAAACAAGTTTTCTTCACAATAAAAGTAAAAGTTAATGCCCATTTCTCTTCTTCAATTTGTATAAAAGTTTATCTAGGGACCAGAGCGATGGCGCAGTGGTAAGGCTTTTGTCTTGCACGTGGCTTACTCAGCATGGATCACAGTTTCTTTTTTTTTTTTTTCTTTCTCTTGCTTTTTGGTCCACACCCTGTGATGCTCAGAGGTTACTCCTGGCTATGCACTCAGAAATTGTTCCTTCAGGGGATTGAACCAAGGTCCGTCCTAGATCAGCATTGTGCCAGGCAAATGCCCTATCACAGTGCTCTAACTCTGGCCCTGAACCAAGAGCAATTTCTAAGCTCAGAGCCAGGAGTAATCCCAGAGTGTCACCGGGTGTGGCCCAAAAACCAAAAAAAAAAAAAAAGAAAAAAAGAAAAAAAAAAGAAGTTTATTTAGGGGAATTAAAAAAAGAAATGACCTATGTGACCATTCTAAGTTATCATATATTTGTTAAGGCTTTGTCCAGCTGAAAGAATCTTGTTTTCTGTGTGTGTAAATGCACATACATGTGTACAACAAAGCAAGAGAAGATGTACAGAAAGGTAAAGACAGAGACAGATATGTAGAGAGAGACAGAGTTATATAGGCAGATGGTCAGATGTAGAAGTAGTAAGGATATGTCAGAAAATCACAACCTTACATTTTGGTAGTGATGGTTAAGTGATAAAAATAAGTACTGAAAAAATGACTATTTAGCTTTTAAGATGCCTATTGATATATTCTATCTTTTATTGGAGATTTTTGAGTTGTAACATCTGGCTTCAACATGTCTAAATATCACAGAAGTATAAAAGATTGAGTCACCTAATTTCTTCCCCAAACTCCTATCTGGCTACTTTTGATCAATGATCTAATCCCCATAAATTGCCATATTTGAGACCACAATTAATAAATGGGTTGCTGTAATTATATTGGCTTTACTATTTTTTGCAGACTCTTTTGTTCTTTCAATTTTTCTTTCATTTAAAAAATTACATTTTAAACCATTCACAATCGAACAAATTAGCAGTGTATCTGGAAACTAATTATTTCTGTCTGTGCTAAACATAAGTCTATCTTTCTTTGATAAAAAGGTTAAGAGATTACGGGGCCATAGTGATGGCATAGCAGTAGGGCATCTGCCTTGCATGCACTAGCCTAGACAAACTGAGGTTTGATTCCCCCAGTGTCCCATATGGTCCCTCAAGCCAGGAGCAATTTCTGAGCGCATAGCTAGGAGTAGCCCCTGAGCATCACTGGTATCCCATGTGGTCCCCCGAGTCTGCCAGGAGCAATTTCTGAGCATGGAGCCAGGAGTGACCCCTGAGCACTGCAGGGTGTGACCTCAAAACAAAAACAAAACAAACAAAAGTTTTTTGTCAAAGTTAATCAGGAATATATGTTTTCTAAATATCTAATATTTATAATAATATCTAATATTCAAAATTAAGAAAGTATGTGCTTTGTATACGTTTTATAAAAACAGTGTTTATCAAAAGACTGATTTGGAGTAAAAAAACTAATTTTTTTTCTTTTTTCCAATGTTTCTTCTCCCCCCCCAGCCCCCAGAAGTTTTATTTTTAATATGAACAATCATATTTTTAAGATGAACAATCATCTGAGAGATAGCACAGTAGTAGGGCGTTTGCCTTCGTGCAACTGATCCAGGACAGATGGTGGTTCGATTCCTAGCATCCCATGTGGTCCCCTGAGCTTGCCAGGTGTGATTTCTGAGTGCAGAGCTGGGAGTATCCCCAAAGCACCGCTGGGTGTGACACAAAAAAAAAAAAAGAAAAAAGAAAAGAAAAGAAAAGAAATGTTTGCTAAAGAAGTGTAAAAATCTAAACTTTTTTTTAACCAGGCATGATAATGAAGCTTATTTCACATTTAAAGATGGAACCAACAATTTGCTATTGTTTTCTTTTCTTTTGATAGAATGAATGGCAGTCACTTTAAGGATGAAAAAGTTTTGGTGGCCAGTCAAAATTCTGATTTATTGGATGATGAAGAAGTAGAAGATGAAGTGTTATTAGATGAGGAGGATGAAGAAAATGATATTACTGGAAAAACAGGAAAAGAACCTGTGACAAGTAGTTTACATGAAGGAAACCCTGAGGATGACTATGAAGAAACTAGTCCACTGGAGATGAGTTCCAAGACATCTCCAGTGAGGTGAGTGTTTCATTGACTTCTATAAATATGTAAAAAAAATAAATTTATGGATACTAGCCTAAATTAGAGAAATATTTTAGGTAGTGACCAATTTGAATAATAAATCACAAACATTTAGTAAGACATTTTCAGCAAATTAATTTTAAATACGATGCCATCAATGTAAGATGTAAGGAAGTAAAGACATTCTCTTTAGATTATCCTGAATTAGGAAGTAAGGGTGAGGATTACACAGATAACAAATTATTTATTTAAACACTGCCAATAAACACAAAGACAATAAATTTCAGAATTCTAATTTATTTTTAGAGGCAAATGATATTGAGATAAATTTTACCTCATTAGATACATATATAATCTATCTAGATCACAATTTATTAAGTCAAAAGATTAGATGTGTTAATGAGAATATTTATAGATTTCATATGGAAAGCTGGTACTGATTAAGTATTGTCATTAAAATGACTGGTGTTATTTTAATTAGAGATTCTCAACATGACTTCTGTCACCATTAAATTTAGTGATTAACATGTCATTGATTTTAATGCTTTTATCAGAAATAAAAATCATAGCAATTCTTAGCAAGAATATAAGGATTGAATATTTGCAAATATTTTAATGCCTCATAATTGGCATGTACTACTTTATATAACAAATATGGTCTGGTGTTTGGCAGCTGTATATATTCAAATGAGAAGTAACTTTTATAGGTGGCAAAATGTCAACCAAAAGACAACAAAACAAAACTGTGTCTCGGTTCATTTTAGGTATAAAGAGGAAGAATATAAAACTGGACTTTCTGCTTTAGATCATATAAGGCACTTCACAGATAGCCTCAAAATGAGGAAAATGGAAGATAACCAATATTCTGAAGCTGAGCTGTCTTCTTTTAATACTTCCCATGTGCCGGAGGAACTTAAACAGCCGTTACACAGAAAGTCCAAATCACAGGTACATATTTCCCTGCAGTACAGCATCATGGTAACATTTTGCATGAAAATGTATATTTTTTGGACTGCAAAAGGCAGATACACTGTCTTTATATCTTCTATTATTTGAACAGTTTCAGCTGCTTTACTCAAAATATTCATATATTATTCTGGCCAAATACAAAGTAGTTAAAAAATAAAGCAATTAATATGCCCTGCATTAGGTATAGAGACTTCTGTGATAAGCCCTACTCTATAATAAGTTCTCCTTTGCATTGTTTTTTGCTTCCTTAAAATTTAGTCCCATCTTATTCGTGTTTCTTTATAGATTACTTAATTATTCTAACATTTAATCAAGCAAGTCCTGTTTTATAAGTATATAAATAAATTTATAAGAATATAAATACCAAGTAAGGCACCTCAATGTTATCAAAAGTATTGCAAGCCAGTCAGTATTTTCTACTTAATCTCTATATTTATATTTAATCTTATTATTTATTAAGGACAATAATAAAGGAGAAAGTCTTTATTACTATATTTATTTGCCAGATTAGTATAGTTTTTGATCTACTAGTCCATTTTATAACTTACAAACTATCAATTAATGTAATCATCTTACCTTGTATATTGAAAAATCACTTTCTATTGAGATATAATAATTGATCTTAAGAACTGTGTTCATGTCTCACCTTGGATGGGCAAGACATTATGCCAGTATGATAGCATGAAGTTTTAAGTGATAGTCAATTTTTAAGTAAAATTCTATAACTAGTGGTCAAAATAAGTGTTCTTTATGAATTAAAGTAATAGCCACCTAACAGTGGAGCTGTATACTTCCATGAACTGAAGAATCTCTTCAAATGTGGTACCATTTTCTCCATTGTAAAGTTGAATAAGTAATAAATATACTTACATCTCTCCTACTCATGTCCAATGAAAATCAAAATCAAATATTCAATACCTATTGTTAAAAATATATTATTTGGGTAGACATTTTATTTTCATATAGAAACAATGATGAGGGAGCTGCTTATATTTGTCTTTTTTTTTTTGGTTTTAACTATTGATATCTCATTTTTCCCTAATGGTTTGAGATGCTGATGGTTTTTAATACTTGTATTTCTTTTGCCCATTGTCAGGTTTGAATATATCAGACCTTTGTTTTTTTTAATTAAATTTATTTTAATAATATACTTCCGTCTTTCATTCAACTATTATTAATTAGCAACCACATATTGGGCACTCTTGCTTTATTTCCTTTGTGTACCAAAAACACGTACTGTATATTTACCATATTAATACTCTATATATTCCAATATTTACACTGTGATTTTTAGAGTTATTGAATTCACAAAACCTAGCCACTAATAGAATGACAGCTATGTTTGCATGCAATATCTCTGTAAAATTCTGTCCTGGTGGTGCTAGAGGTAAGTGTCTGCCTTGCCAGCGCTAGCCTAAAACGGACCACGGTTCGATCCTCCGGTGTCCCATATGGCCCCCCAAGCCAGGAGCGACTTCTGAGTGCATAGCCAGGAGTAACCCCTGAGCGTTACCGGATGTGGCCCAAAAACCAAAAAAAAAAAAAAATCTGTCCTAAAACCATTATTTTTTAGGGTGCTTAAATACAGTAGCATTGACCTAAGAATTCTGTATAGTACACATTATTTTTCTATTAATTCCATTTTATAGAAGGGACTAATCCTGAAAGGTGAAGCAATTTGTTCAAGATCTCAAATTTAGGATAAAATACAATATTTTCTCCACATTCCCTTTATCTTTTTATATATTCAAATGAATTTTGTTCAAATTTTCTGAATGGTTTTAATCATGATTTTCTGTCTAAAATTAGACAAGATAATTTAAGTTTTCTTAACCCATACTATAAATGCTACCAAATACAGGTCTTTATTATTTGTTCTTGATTCACCAGGACAGAGAGTAGATACTTAATAAACACTGATACATGGATACTGAAACTTTGTAGAGGCCCAGAAGGCAAATTGCATCCATAAATGTGTACATTTCAAGCAATAACCCAGCAAATCAAAATCAGCCTGCAAGGGCAGATTTTCTAACCAAATGCCATGATTACGGAAGAAACCACAAACCAGCCACATGTCTCAACATGACTCTAAGTTTAAGGGATGAAATTCTGCTTAACAACAGAGGCATTTTGTCTTTGTTTACAGACAGTGGAATGTCTTTGGCAGAACTTTAATGATTCCACTTCAGCAGCATTTTGACAAGCAAGTTTAGCAATGGATGAGACCAACAATAGCAAATCAACAGTGAAAAGTTCACTCACAAGTCAAGACCAAACATTTCATTTGAATATTTTACTTGGCAGCCAGTGGAGGAGTCTCTTAACAGTTATTTGGAATTTGACATGATAATAGGAAAGTGAGAACACTACCTTAAAGAGGACAGACATCCTTGCATCTTTTGCTCAACACACCACAGAGCACAACTTGCTTAGGTCAAAACATTGTTGTGTTTTGCATTTTGCTATTTTCTTGCAGGAGAACTTATTTCAGCTACCCAGATTTCCAGATTTTTAGGTGTCAGCATAGAATAGTTTATTCATAGAAGGTAACTAAAAAAATGGCATTGAGTTTAAAGAATAAACATAAAATTGATTTATTATGCTCCCTCTTCTCTAGTTTAATGACTTTGAGGAAGTTATTTCATCTAAAGTACTATCTATTATAAACCTACAGTCAGTCTGCTTTGCGTTGTACTTATATCAGTATTAGCAAGTAGGTTCATTTCCTATTTACATAGATAGTTTCAATTGATCACACAGTAGTGTTTTTGGTGACTTACACAAATGCAAGAATAATAGACTGGATACAGACACGGAATGACTTGTGTTTCTCAGTGAAATCATGTTGGTATTTGAAATAGAACAGTACATTTTCTTTGAAAAAAAATCAATAGAAAGGCTATGGTTTACAAAGTTATTGATATACTAGTCTTAAATGTAGTATAATATTCCAATACACTATCCCACCACCAATGTCAACTTCCCTCCACCAGTCATTCTCTTTCCAGTCCCCTCCCTGGACACCTTCTACCATGATACTTGCATTTCAAAATTTGGTGATTGTAGTTTAGCTCTTATAATTTCAGTGTGAGTATGTGCTTTGGCTATATAGCATATCACTCACCCCCATCATCAGTTTATCAGATGTCTCTCCTCCTGTTACTTCTATTTCTCATATTCTTGCTTCCCTCTTCTATTTATTTCCTTCTTTGCCCCTATCTTTCTTATACTCTGGGGTCAAGAGTGATGTAGGCATTCTTCCTTTACTACATTACATTTACTCTTAATACAGAACATTTTCTGTTTTATAGAACAAATCGCATTTGTGACCTGTAAGGATTAAGAGCCAGCTATACCCCCAAATCATTGAAGCAAAAAATATACACACATAACTGCACGCGTGCGCGCACACACACACACACACACACACACACACACACACGAGGAAGGGATGCTCGTGCTCTTACTCAGAGTGTTTTTTATTTTAATTATTTACCAGTATGATTTTACTTTTTCTTTAATAGGTGGTGCTTAAAAAGTGAGGCTTTTCAAATATCATTTACCAATTGTCTCTTTTCTATACCAGGCATATGCTATGATGTTGTCATTGTCCGACAAGGAGTCCCTCCATTCCACATCCCATAGTTCTTCCAACGTGTGGCATAGTATGGCAAGGGCTGCAGCAGAATCCAGTGCCATCCAGTCTATAAGCCACGTATGACGTTCCGAGGTTGACCGGATTGGGACCAAGTCCAACATTAGCATGGCTCTTTCATGTAGGACTATTAAAGACTGCTGAGCAGAATGCCTTAGAAACCTGAAGGGTCACTCATTTAAAGCCTAGTGACCTTAAACTGAATGATTAAAGTAAAAAAAATAAAGAAAAAAGAAACTATTTATTCTCAATATTTTGTTTTGCACAGCAAAGGCAGCTGCTGACTTTGGGAGGATCAATGCAACTTAGAGTGATTCAATGAAAACGAAAAACTTGCTGTACAGAGAACAGTTCACCCTACCCTAGGTTATGGGTGGGTGAGAGAGGCAGCTGAGAAGCAGCATTGATATGAATGAACTTTCCTTAGAAATGGAATTCTTTTTTTGTGTATGTACACGATCACCTGATACATGATTGAGAACAGTTGCTTTTAATTACAGAGATAATTTTTCTTTGTTAAAGTTTTATGTAATTTAACCCTTTGAAGATGGAAGTAGTTCAATGAAATGCACACTCGGTTATTATAGAAACTGATACAGGAATACTTCTTCCCCCTTAACTTTTGCCTTCTTAAGTACATTGCTTAAATCTAGGGGAAAATGGGATGTGTATATTGTAAACTATGGATATTCCGTGCTCAAAGAGGTAAAGTCAATGAAGAAACTTGTTCATCACCAATACCACTGTACCACTACACTAATAAAATGTTTGCCAAATCATTGTAATAACATCTTAATTTTAGACAATCATGTCACTGTTTTTATTGTTTAATTTCTATGTGTGTATTGCGTGTATCATGTATTTATTTGTGGCAAACTATTGTTTGTTGATTAAAATAGCACTGTTCCCGTCAGCCACTACTTTCGGACATCAAAGGCATACTCCTTTCTGAATTTCAAGGACCAAGGTGACTCGACCTGTGTATGGAGGATGCCAAAAGGTGTTTGGCTTTTCTTAACATTCCTTTTTTGGTTCCATTTTGTTTTTCTTAATGAGCTAAATATGACTAGATGCAACTTAGTTTTTGTAATACTGAAATTGATTCAATTGTATAAATGATTATAATTTCCTTCATGAAAGCATGATTCTTCTGATTAAAAACTGTACCCAATATTTTATGCTGGTCGTCTGCAAGCTTGTGTGATGTTATGTTCATGTTAATCCTATTTGTAAAATGAAGTGTTCCTGACCTTATGTTAAAAGAGAGAAGTAAATAACAGACTGTCTTCAGTTATTTTGCCCTTTATTGAGGAACAAGATTTATTTTCTTTTTTTGTTTGTAATCTCATTTTGAAATAATCAGCAAGTTGAGGTACTTTCTTCAAATGCTTTGTACAATATAAACTGTTATGCCTTTCAGTGCATTACTATGGGAGAAGCAACTAAAAATAAAGACTTACAAAAATGCTTCTTTTCCCACAGTGTGATATTTCCCATTGGGATTCTGATTTAAAGATACATGTCTGTGACTTTGATGACCCTGCAGATACATGGGACAGAGGGCATGTTTTTACTCTTTGAGATACCAGGGTAGATAGGCTTGGATACTCAGGGAACTTAGAGAGTTGGAGTATCTCCCAGTATTGTTCAGAATTTTCTCCTTGTGGTTCAGAGTCCAAGCTCTCACGCAACACAACATAATCCTGTTGTCACTATATGTGTGCAGCACTCTTTTAATTAAACTACAGCAACTCACAGTTTTCTACTCAGTTTTGTATGGCGCATGCCAAGAAATGTCTCATTTATTTTATAATTGCATACATACTATTTACTAATGAAGAAAAGAAATGCTTTGATTTTGTCCATTTTAAATGATATCATGTTTTCGCTACTAAAATCAGTGTGGACATAAATCTGTATTTTTTCTTGACTGGTAGCAGACAAATATCGATATATAATTCTAAATTGTTTTCAAAATGAACATTAGTAGACCCTCTATATTTCACCAGGCTGATTTACTATTCCTTTTTTATGTATTCTAATTCTGTTAGAACTTTAGGTCTCCTACTTTTCACAAGTGTAAGAATGGTGGTTTAACTTCCATGAGCACACTTATTTCTATGTGAAAGCACACAAAACAATATAAAAGAAATAGTATATCCCTGTGGTATATATTCTTTGACATAATAGACATTATAAATAGTTTTTATTAAGTATAATGGTAATTATTCTAGAACGTGGTTGTGCCATTTTGGCCACATATGGAGGAAGGCTTAACTATAAATAAGAGGGGCCATAGAGATAGTATGAAGCTAAGGTGTTTGCCTTTCATGCAGAAGATTGGTGGTTCAAATCCTGACATCCCATATGGTCCCCTGAGCCTGCCAGGAGTAACCCCTGAGCACTGTCGGGTGTGACCCCAAAACCAAATATATATATAGTTGAAATATATATGACAATATATATCATCATGATAGTTGTCAGTGTAGTTATTTCTCTAACTGGACTCACTACTCTTTGTGGTAAGCTTGACATCATGGGCCAGTCCTTCCAGCCATCATCTCTATTGTCTCTGTGTTTTATTACAATAATGTCTTTTATTTCTTGAAACCCATAGATGAGTGAGACTATTCTGTGTCTATCTTTCTCCCTCTGATTTATTTCACTCAGCATAATAGTTTCTATCGATGTATGCAAAATTTCATGACTTCACTTTTTTCTGACATCTGCATAGTATTCCATTGTGTATATGTACTACAGTTTCTTTAGTTACTCGTCTGTTGTTGAACATCTGGGTTGTTTCCAGATTCTGGCTATTGTAACGGCCAGAACAATTACCCTCCTCAGTCCCTTCAGGAGTGATTCCTGAGTACAGATCCAGGAGTAAATTCCGTGAAATACACCTAAACAAGACAAAGCAAAAACAAATATAGCTAAATTCTTTAAAAACATGAGATATTCAGATTAGTCTTTGTGAACACTTAACATCTTTTAGGCTGGTTAAGAAAATACTTTTAAAGACTAGGCATATTTATAAATTTATTGTTAGATAATGACTATCAAATCATCCTATTCCTGTAAATAACAAATAAACTGAGTTAAATAAAACTGCATTTTAAACTGCCTATTACTTCAATACTATGCATGGAATGTGTAACACCATTACTTAATTAATCATTACAACAGACCTACAAACAGGCTACATTAGTCCTGTTTTAAAGATAAGGAAACTAGAGATTAGAGAATTTAAGAACCTTGCTCAAAGGTTTTCTATCCTGCTGGGAACTAGATGACTGAAACTCAAACAGGTCTTACCTACATGTAACAAAAAGATTCAGACATTCCAGTTCAAGTTCAGCTAAAAAAAAAATCTAAAAAATAAATGTTCCAAATCAGTAATATGCCGTCCACAGAGAGAAAATGTATTTGGAAAGTATTTGGGTATTTGAGACTGTGTGAGCTTGAAAGATAAGCATTGCCACTTGATTCCCAGATTAAAAAAAAAAAAAGAGGTTACCTCAAGAAATAACCTGAAATACTAGTTATTTTGAAAGCATATAAAATTCTTCCTTAATAAGATAAGGTCCTTAGTCATCTTGCTTGCAAATTCCTAGCAGGTTATTTGAGTTTCCTTCCAACTTGTTGAAAAAAATTAAAAGATTTATCTCCAAACTTTAGTTTGAAATTATTAATATAGTACATATTCTAGAACAGTCAACTTATCATGAATAAAACATCTTAAATGCAGTAAAGATGTATATGTGTTGCAATATCTCTAGGTTTTAAAAAACGTGTTATGGGTTGAAAATGGGAAGAATCAGGAAAAATGTGTTTGTGAGTGTGTGAGGAGTCAATATTCGGTTCAGAAGTCAAGAAATGGGTATTTAGGATTTTATCCAGCGTTTTCTCAAATACTTAGGTTAGTATTTAGTTGTTAATCATATACAAGCCAACCTATTTTTGAATATAAGAAGATATTATTGGTGCAATATTTTATTAAAAACAGCAAAAACTCACCTAACACCTATAAGGTTGTGGTATGATTCCAGGAAGAAAAAAAAAAGGAAAAAGCTAACAAATTATGGTAAGATAGCAAGTGAGTTATAACTCTTGTTTATTATCAGAGGGATATAAATTGGTGAAATAATTATGGAAAATAGTATGGGGGTCATAAAAATTTTAAAATAAAAAAAGAATAAAACAATTCAAAATGCACTTTTACCTTTATTATACACACTATCCAAGAAAGAGGAAGCAAAACAAATGTACATTCATTGAGGAATAGATTCCAAAAACTGTGATGTAGACATACCATTTAATATTATTCGATCTAATAAAGGAAGTCGATTATGATACTCAAATGAACATTAAGGACATTGTGCACAGTGAAATAAACCAGTCAATACTACTGTATAATTCCACCAATAAGTGCCATCTAGCAGAGTCAAATTTCTAGATATAGAGAGTACAATGGTGGTTGTCAGGGAATTAAGTCTGGAACAAACCAGTTGCTACTTAATGGGTATAGAGGCTCAATTATTCAAGTAAAAATGTTCTGGAGAATATACAATGTTATGAATGCATTTGTAAAACTGATTTATACGTTCAAAATGGAAAATATAACAAATTTTGTTTTTTATATTTCAGTAGTTATACAGGACTGTAAAAATACATGTAATGCTTCACTATATGGCTCTTTAGACTTAGTCTACTTTTAACTCAAATAAACACAAATTATTGAGTAGATATAGGAGAGCACAATTATTAAAGGTAAATATGAACATATAGGCACAGAACTGGCAGAAAGAGTAACTGCAAGAACCAATAGGTAGTTTTTTTATTAATATGAATTAACCACCAATTATATAAAATATTTATTTTTTTGTCAATCTGGTCCAGAAAAAATTTTTATTTTATTTTATTTTTTTGATTTTTGGGTCACACCCCGTGGCACTCAGGGGTTACTCCTGGATCTACACTCAGAAATCGCTCCTGGCAGGCTCAGGGGACTATATGGGATGTTGGGATTTGAACCACTGACCTTCTGCAGGCTAGGCAAATACCCTACCTCCATGCTATCTCTCCGGCCAAATTAAAATTCTTGGGTTACAGCATATACACTTAAAGTCATGTGAAGAATAGAGCTGAAAAAGGAAGTTTTTTTAATTATGAAAAAATGAGAGGTTTCTCAAATAAGTGGCAATAAATTAAACACCAAACAAAGACAGCGTCATTACCTGTATAATGAGGAGACTAACAAATATGCACACATACATGTTTATATTATCATATTTTCAGGATTATACATAGGATTTTGGAATCCCAAGAGTCCTGAGAGGAATAATATGATAGTTTTTGCAGAAATATTTTAGGAAAATACAAGCCCTTCGGTCATTACAGGAATAAAGATGTGTGAGACAAGGCTCAGGGTCTTGAGCACAAGTTTCTCATAAGGACTGAGTTAGATATGCTGAACCATACAGATTCCTGACCATGGATAGAACTGACCTCACAACAACACAAAGAGTTGTTAGTCATTGAACAACAGGAAAGAGAAAGAATGATTAAGAATTATGTTTTAATTCTTTATATTTTAACATATTTAGATAAATTTGATTTATAAAGAATATACATTTTAGGAAAGCAATGTTATCACAACACACCTAGCACCAAAATGACATCTTTTTGCACAGTCCATTGGATCATTTTAACTTTTATTGGAAACAACAATTTTGTGTTCTGAGTTTAAATGTTTATTTTTATTGAAAATGTTCTCTTTTATTGTTTTGCTTTTCTATACCATAAATGAGTGAAGGCACCAGTACTTTTATTTCAGTTCCTGACTTATTCAGTTACCATGACACCCTCAAGTTCTACTCATTATGTAGGATAAAAGCAAGACATCATATTTTACTATGGAGGTTTTAAATAAATGATACAGTTATGATACCCCAATTACAATTCTACCAAGACTAGCAATAAAATTATAGTCAAATGTTATTTATAATCAAAGCATCTGATACATGAAAGGATTTTGACCTTACTTCCATCACTACAATATCTGGATAGTTATAAAATAAAGGATTTATTTGAAACAAAAGCAGTTAATGAGTCAATATCTATAAAGAATATACCATTAAGTAATAAAATATTTAAAAATTATAGGAATTTAATATAGAGATATTAAAAGTATATTAAGGACTGGAAAACCCAAAAGGTTAAAAAAAAAAAAAGCACAAATCAGTGTTGAAGGTGGCTCTTACATCCTCACCATACAGTTATGGAAGATTGTTTGCTACAATTCCAGTTCAGAAGTTATCCCGGATCATTTTCTTTTCCTTCTTGTAGTGGTTCTTGTTATATCCTGACTGCCCACTGGTACTTTTATCCTCCTAATAAAAAAACAGTTGTCTAAGGAGTATGAGAAACAAGTGCTTCAGCACTCAGTCCCTTGTAGTACAAAGGGATTCCCTCACCTGGAGGGGTTAGTGCTAGGTACCAACATAACTATCTGGCATACAATCAGCTAAACTTAACATGCATAGCAGATTCAAGAGGAAGCTCTACAATGACTTATCTTGTTTTTAGAATGAAGATTAACCCATGGGCAGAGCCTCCAAACCCTTTATGACTTCATAATTTCATTTTAGTCAACTTTCTTATCTGTCCCCAGTTACCTATCTGTGTCAAATTGCTTCCAGAAATCAAGTTTCTGGTCTACTTTAAAATATTTTGCCCATAGTATTCTGGAAATTATGGTACAATTTTATCTTACTCTCCATCCAGAAAATACATTTAAACACCTACCTATAACCACCTCCTATAGTCTTAGATGAATAAATCAACTTTTCAAATTTCAAGTTATCTGCTGATTCTTCTGAGAAAGACTTCTCTAATACTATTTTTCTCTAACCCATTTTAGATGTAACTTAAGTAATTATGTTGTAGCCTTCATTAATTCAGTTATATACTCTATGCCTATTATTACTACCTATATTTATAAATGATTTAAGGTATCTTTTCCTGAGTCTTTAATTTCACAAATGTACTAACTCTGTCTACTTTTAATTCTATTTCCCAAGAAACAAGGATAAAGTATGAACACTCTGGTAATTTTATACATTCTATTAAGTCAGTGAATATAAAAGTTGCCTACAAAATGAACACCAAATCATAATAATTAGAAACCTCTATGACTAGAATAACATTGTATGATATTACAATGTTTCCTTTTTCTTTTGTAATTATAATGGTATTATAATGTTCCCCTTTCCTTTTATTGTTATTGTGGTTATTAGCATTGTCGTGGTGTCTAAGATCCATAGACTTGGTCATAGTATGCTGGAGATCTCAGGGGTCAGAGATAATTATCAATAATGTGGGACAGGGCTGGAGACTGATGTTTTGGCCTACACATGGAAAGCAGTGCTCAACCACTGAATCATATTCCTATGACCTAATACTATCGTTTTTTTTTTTCTTTTAATGCTTTCAACAAGGATGGAGTACTCCTGTGTTTTTTTAACCATTCTCTTTTCATATCATACTATACTATCAAGATATTCTCAGCATGGACTGGTCCTCTTGGTCCTCAGTAGGGCAGAGAAGAGACCACTATGACAATGATAGTTGGAAATGATCACTTTGGACGAGAATTGGATCCTAAAAAGAAATAAAGTGATATGCATAATACCCCTTCACTTGACAATATTGAAAACCACAGTATCTAATAGAAAAAAAGAGAGGTATCGGAGAGATAGCACAACGGCATTTGCCTTGCAAGCAGCCGGTCCAGGACCTAAGGTGGCTGGTTTGAATCCCGGTGTCCCATATGGTCCCCTGTGCCTGCCAGGAGCTATTTCTGAGCAGACAGCCAGGAGTAACCCTGAGCACTGCCGGGTGTGTCCCAAAAACCAAAAAAAAAAAAAAAAAAAAGAAAAAAGAAAAAAGAGAAACACACATACACACAGGAAGAAAGTGAGAGGGAAAGAGAATGTCTGCCACAGAGGCACGCAGGGGAGAAGGAAGGAGAAAAGGTGGCAGGGAAACTGGGGACATTGGTGGTGGAAATAGGCACTAGTGAAGGATTTGTACATTGTGTAAATTAAACTCAATCATGAACAACTTTGTAACTGTGGGGGAAAACAACTGCATTATGAACAACCTTATAAATCATGGTGTTTTAATTAAATTTTAAAAATAAAAAAGAAGAAAAAGAAATTCTTCACCTGGGTTTTGGGCAATAGCTTAAGTGGTAGAGTCCTGCATGGCTCTCTGAGAATTAATGTTCTTCTGTTCTATAGAACTTCAGAATCTGAATAGCATTGCATCCCTAGGTCAAGCACTGAATTGTTGGGTCTACTTTCTTAGGCATAATATCACAGGGTGGGTTCTTCTGTCCAATAAGCACCACCAGGGATAGCTGCTATATGAAAAACAATAACAACAGCAACAACAACTATCTTACAGAAATGAGAGATAGTATAAATGTACTTCCTTAAAGGCAGTCAACCCTGGTTTAATCCTTCATACTATATGTAGGATTGTTGGATATGGCTCAAACACATCCCAAAGAAAAATTTCTCAATATAAGAATTCATCCTTCAATAAGATAACATTTCACACTAACAATTGTTTCATGAATGTTTATTAAAACACTGCTAGCAATAAAATATTATCAGCATAGAAGACAAACAAAAATAAACTAAGTGGAGAAAACTGCTGAGACTGCATGACTAGGGTTAAGTAAGTGAACAGTCTTATCACATTACAAATGGCTGGTAGCTTGAAACTGCAATGTTTTGCTATTCTGTGAGATTATGATTAATTTTATTTGTTTTTCTATTTTTATCTACATTTTTAGATTATCTAAAATTAAACATTATTACCTTTTAAATAGTAAAAACATTATTATAAAAACAATTCTTTTCCCAATAAATGAGCAGCATAAAGCACAGAGATCTTGTCTGGGAAAGTGCTTTGGGTATATGTAGCTTTGAGATGTTGAAAGATGCCAACATACTCACTATGCAAGTAAGAGCTAGGAAGAATGGTGATAAATTTGTTCAAGTTCCAAAGTCACATAGTTCTTTTGGAGTCCAAAGTCAAATTTTCTGCTTTCTGGCTCTCTACAGCATAACGTTAGGGTTGAGTATAAAATTCCGGTGTCCCATAAAGAACTTGAGCAGAGTTTCTATAATGAATGTAATGGTTAGATTACCTCCAAATATACCCAAATAAACACATTTTCTTAGATTCTGAACACTTTACAATGTGTAAAAGATCAACTGAGGATGAAGAGATAGGGCAGAAACTAGGATACTCACATTGAACATGGCAGATCTGGCTTTGGTCACTAGTCCAGCTAAGAATGATCCCTGATCTCAGAGCCAGGAATGATCGCTGATCATAAGTAATTGCTGATCATCAGGCACCCAAAACCAAAACAAAACCAGCCAAACAAACAAACAAAAAAGCAAAGCTTTAAAGACACAGACTTATAGTATATTTTCTGAAAGTACACTTACAAAATCCATTTCTCATTTCTTGTTTCATATTAGCTTTATTTTAGTTTGAGATTCTAAATCCTTGAAAAATAGAGCTCACTTCTCACTTAATAAGTGCTTGGTATTTAGTTCACAGCAGCAAAAAAAACAATAGATTCATGTAGCAAAAATCCCTTCCTCATACCTATATTTATTGCAGCACTATTTACAATAGTCAGACTCTGGAAACAACCAAGATGCCCTTCAATAGATGGTACCTCTTTCCTATCTGGATTCCTTGATATCTTTCTTGCCTAATCACTAAAGCAAGTACTTTCATTTGAAATTTCCCAGATTTGAGGAGTATTAGCATGAGATTCAAAGGACTTGAATGATTTCAGCAAAAATAGACTCAACTAGAAAGCCTCTAAGACACATCATACTCAAAAATGACAAAATTCAAAGATAGAATATTGATAGCAGCAAAATAACAGAAAAAATCAAAAGGATAATTCATGGTATATATCAAAAGACTCTATGAACCAGAAAAGAAATGAGAAATATACTAAAAAACTCAATGAAACGATACCTTATAAAGAAAACTCTTCTTTAATAAAAAACAATTAGTTTATTATTTAGATTTGAAGAAATAAATCCAAGTTTCAAAGGCAGGCAGCAGCTAAGAGAATTCTTAGTCTTGAAATCAATTATACAAGAAGCACTAAAAGAGTCTTTAAGGGACAAGACAAACTTTCCAGCACATGTCATTGATTGTTTATGGTTGCTTTCTATTATATTTAGAAAGGTATTCTTACTTCTAGCTTGCTAAAGACTTTTTATATGTTTTCTTTTTCTTTTTACTTTTTGGTTTTTGGGCCACACCCGGCGGTGCTCAGGGGTTACTCCTGGCTGTCTGCTCAGAAATAGCTCCTGGCAGGCACGGGGGACCATATGGGACACCGGGATTCGAACCAACCACCTTTGGTCCTGGATTGGCTGCTTGCAAGACAACCACCGCTGTGCTGTCTCTCTAAGCCCTTTTTTTTTTTATATGTTTTCAATAAAGAATTAAAATATGAATTATAATGAATATTGTTTTTATCAGTGTCTTTACATCTATAGATATTTTATTGCAATCATTAACTTGTTTGTATTAACACTTTATAGTATAAAATATACTCTAGATATTTTAGATATTTATAGCATAAAATATATTATAAAATTTTAATATAAAATATAATATAGATATTTTATTTTCTTAAAATAAAACAATGTGCATTTTAATAGGCCTATTAAGATTTTTCCCTTTCAGTGTTATTAATTATCTTCATTCTAACTAAATTTTAAATTTGTAACCTCTACTTATTTTAGATAACTTTCAAAATGTCTTAATACAGATTTTTTTTTTTTTGCATTTTGGGCCACACCCTGTGACGCTCAGTGGCTACTCCTGGCTATGCATTCAGAAATCACTCCTGGTTTGGGGGACCATAAGGGATGCTGGAGGATCAAACCAAGGTTTTTCCTACATTGCCCACATGTGAGGCAAATGCCCTGCCACTGTGCTATTGCTCCGGCCATTAATACAGAATTTTAAAAATATTTTTTCATGTTAGAAAAGATATCTTATTATTAAAACAACTTCAAGCACAATATAAAATTTAATGCAGTATATTTAGATACCAGAATTGAAAACATTTATGTAAATTAAAGCAAACATCATAAATCAGATTAAATTATTTTCGATGATTTATTTACATAGAATATAAATAGCAATCCATTGTCACAAATTATCTTTTATTGATTTACTTTCTAATATTTTTATTTCATTTCATTTAAGTTTTGTTAGAACAAGCAATATAACATAAATTTATATGTGCTTAAAAAAGACTAGGGATGGCAGAGAAACTGAGGGCATTGGTGGAGGGTAAAATCACACTGGTGGTGGGGGTGAAACATTGTATAACTGATATAACTGTTATATCTCTGTAGATAATGATGCTTAATGAAAGTAAGTAAAACAAAATAAAAGAGAATGTGTTGCATTTTTGTTCAATTCAGATACTGAAATTTTTGAATTATTTTCAGATACAGCAAAATTTTACCTTCTTTGATATGCAATATTATTGCCCACTTAGACTATGATCTATATGTCTATGTAAAATAGATACGAGTAAACAGAAATATGGTAAACTTTTGAGACATGCTAAATAGTAATTCTATTTTATGCTTTTAGATGTGGAAATTAATTAAGTGAGAATAATTTATTTAATAAACTCTAAATATATACCTGTGATCTCAACTATGTTGTGAAATAGTAATAAAATTGTAGGAAGTAATAGACTCTATTATGGGAGATGAAAACTTGTTCGGACTATTCTTGGAGATCAATCCCCAAAAAGGGGGTCTGTCATTTTAAGAGGAAAGGGTTCTATCAAATAGAAACTCCTGTATTAAATTGAGAAGCAGTTGGAGGAGTGATATTGGTGGTTGTATCGAGGGCTGGCTGGACTTTCTGAACAACATTGCTTGACCCTGGTCCCCCTTCTGATAGATGTGGTTTTAAAGTGGCCCTCAAACCATATATGTTTTGTACTATTAATCTTTTACAGAAAAAAAAAACAACCCTGTCTGGCTGGAGTTGTTACTGAGAGACAACAGGTGAAATAGAAGACAAAAGGCATGTTTATTACAAATGGGCGCCTGAACAGGGACATGAAAACTTCAAATTGGTGAGTAACAAAATTTCAGGGTACTAAATTATGAAACTGTATAGCCATGTCAGTCCCCTCATCTGCACTGAATACTTCTACCGGAGTATTAGCTTACTTAAACCTCTTTCTGAGTTGCCTCACGCTGTTCTGGAGTATTTATCAACATCTTTCAGGATGAGCTGAATGTGGCATATTTGTTAAAAAAAATTCTCCCAAGAGAATTTCTTGGGGCACATGCTCCAATAAGGGAAGAGGGCTTTTATAGTAGTGAAGAGTTCTTATGCAAAAGTCTTGCCTATGGTCAGTACTAGACCCTGAATGATAAATGATGCAAAGATATGATACCATATATATTTGAGTATAAGCCAACTCAAGTATTAGCTGATCCCCTAATTTAACCTAAAAAACTGGTAAAACTTAGTGGCTTGAGTATAAGTTGAAGTGGAAAATGCAGCAGCCACAGGTAAATTTCAAAATATATATATATATATATTTATATACCAAAAACAATTACAATATTGAAGAATCAGTAAATAACAGTAAATAAGCAAATGCATGATTACATTTATAATACATGATCATTTGATATACTGTAACTATTAACATACACATTAACCCATAGTATTCAATGACAACTTTAATAAAGTGAATAGACCATTTAAGACAGTAAAGTATTATAAAAAAATCGTTAAAAATCCTGAATCCTTAAACTCACAACCCCCTGATTATAAGGATTCTGGATTTATAAACATTTATTTACATGACTTTAATGCCTTAAATGGGCTTTTCACTTAATTAAATGTGCCATTAAATATTGTGGGTTAAATAGTTTAGTGGCATTAATTCAGTTCAGCTCCCTACCTCTTCAGCGCAGCCTCGACTTGCATAAGTCCCCCTTCAGCAGACTGCAGAAGACGACTGGAAACTACATGCATTTGATGTATGACCTGAGTATAACTTGAGTTTGGGTTTTCAGCACAAAATTATGTTGAAAAACTTGGCTTATACTCGAGTGTATAGGTAAGACAACGCCTGGCAATCTAAGTCTCAGGTACTGTTAAATGGTTTAATATTTGAAATGATTATGTATTTATGAACAGAAAGGACACTAAGCAAGTTATCTTTGTTTACAGAACATCTATTATGAGAAACAACCCCAGGAAATCTTTGTGCAGTGTTGAAGATGTGGAGATTGTGTTTTATAATGTGAAAGGACAGAAAGTTTCAGAAGCTTCTAATGTAACTTGGCCAAGAGAAATACCAATGTAAGGCAGCCTTTATGTTCCCAATTTAATTAGGTTCCACCAATTCAACCTTCTGCCTTACCTAGCTGAGGCTCCTTAAGCAGAAGGAGCCAGGCAGTGAAGGGGAGAGTGCTGAAGACTCAGAACAGTGTCTCAAACACTTCTCTTTTGCAGAAGGTGCTTTGTGAGAGACTCAAGGCCCTCAATCAGCTGCAGCCATTTGAGAGCGCTGATCAAGTGTGGATGTGTGTATGCCTGTATGTTTGTCTGTTTTGTAAACAAAGCTATTTCTCAATCCCTAGTCTAATACCTTCCTTTTTGACCTTGGAGTGTTCTCTTGATCTTTTCAGATTTCTCCTATGAGATATTGAGCCACTGCCAGCAAAGGAGCTGCCCGCATGAAGTGGCTTCTTCAAGTGAATCTTTGATAGGTGATTCCGACCATCAGCTGCAAGAAATCAACATCACCCTGACTGTTCTTCAGTAACATTATTTCATCAGCTGATCATTATTCAATATTTTCTCATCCAGGGATCTTTATATCAAATAGGAGAGGGAACTGTTGTCATAAATCTGTAAAACCACTTTACTTTTTCCTTTCACCATTTTTGAGTTAATTAGCATAAATAACCTTAATCGAATAGCCCTGAATTTCAGGTGATTGATTTTGAACTCTGTCTAATAAAAGTGACAGGGAAAGCAGAAAAAAAAAAAGCAAGAAACTTGGCTGAATTAGTAAGCTAGAAGAAGCTGCTTGTCACCCCCTGGCTGAAATGCACCTTTTCCCATGAGTCTGTCTGATTTCTTGTGCAGAAACTGCAAGCTAAGATCCCACATATTATGTTTTGGGTCCTGAACAGAGACAAACATGTAACGAATGCTACAAAATGTAAGAAAAATGCTTTCCTCCTGTTGTCACTCGGGAATGACTCCAGTCAAACTGTTTTTTTCTATAAAGTATTTAATAGGACAAAACAGGTAGGAAAGGGAGCAGAGTTTTAAGGAATTCTATTCATAAAGTCCAGCCAATATCTCTCCAACCAATAATAATTCTCTCCACCTTTAATTCCCCAACCAACTATTCAGCAACTCTACCTCCAACAATCCTTCTCACCCACAGTATTCTAGTCAGGGTTCTTATGCACTCAGGCGACTGCTTTTCAATTTGGCACTTCAATTTCGAATTAAGAGGACCCTTTGCTCTTAAAATAAAAGACTCTTTTTTGGGATCGATCTTCAAAAGACTACATTTATTCCATGCACAATAAAAACATTTAAAGGCTCTTAATTGTTTCTATTTTGAAAACTGTTCTTGGAGCCATAATAATAATACAATGCATTGCTTAACAGAGCAGAATCTTTTCAATCCCTACATACCTATCTGGTTCACTGAGCCTGCCAGGATTGCTTCTTGTGAGTAGAGTCATGAGTAATAGATGAGCACTGCTAGGTGTGGCCCCCAAAACAAAACAATATTTTAGACATTATGATTTCTAATGCTATTAATAAAAGTTTTTATGTGTGGGGCTGGCGAGGTGGCGCTAGAGGTAAGGTGTCTGCCTTGCAAGTGCTAGCCAAGGAAGGACCGTGGTTCGATTCCCCAGCATCCCATATGGTCCCCCCAAGTCAGGCGCAATTTCTGAGCGCATAGCCAGGAGTAACCCTTGAGTATCAAACGGTGTGCCCCGAAAAAACAAAAAAATGTTTTCATGTGTATGATATTTCAGACTACATCCTCTACCAGAGTGTCTTCTCTCATGCTATCCCTCACTCACCTACAATAGTAAGTTTGGATCTGTAAAAAAGTTCTTTGAAACTGTTGCCTTTGGCCATTTGCTGCTCCATTTCTGATCATTTATATCTATTTGAGAGAGGTCACTCTATATTTTTCATTTAATTTTCCTAACATGATATTATGCAGAGCCAGCCACATATCAAATTGCATTTTTTTCTTCCAGCCTAGTTCTACATCTTACATAAATACATGCATATATACATATTTTAGGGACATGATTATTTTCATATTTGGTATTGTTAACAGCGCTACACAGATATAGGAGTTCAAATATATTTTTGAGCAGAGTTTTTAGGCCCTTAAAGAAGATACCCAGAAATGGAACTGCTGGATTATATGAAAGTTAATTCTTAGTCTTTTGAGAAATGTTCACATTGCTTCCAAAATATGCTGACCAAGTCAATATTCTCAACAGCAGAGCATGAGGTTGCCCTTTCCCCCACATTTATAGCAACATTGATTATTCTTGTTCTTTTTAATGTGTCAATCTTTTTTGGGGTCTTTTTTTTTTTTTTGGTTTTTCAGACCACACCCGTTTGATGCTCAGGGGTTACTCCTGGCTACGCGCCCAGAAATTGCCCCTGGCTTGGGGGGAACTTATGGGGACCTTATGGGACTCCGGGGATCGAACCGTGGTCCTTCCTTGGCTAGCGCTTGCAAGGCAGACACCTTACTTCTAGCGCCACCTCACCGGCCCCGATGTGTGTCAATCTTATTGGTGTGAATATATATCTCCAGATTCTGCAGGAGGTTTCATGTGCCTGATATTTGAGCTCAGTGATTCTGTCCTCGACAGCTATTACTCTGCTGATGAGTTTCCATTTCACTTACTAAGATTTTAAGTTCTTTCATTTCTTTTTTTTTGTTTGCTTGTTTTGGTTTAGTTTATGGGCTACAACCAGTGGTGCTCAAGGGTTACTCCTGGCTAGGCACTCAGAAATTACTCCTGGCAGGCTTGGGGGACCAATATGGAATGCTAAGGAACCTGGGTTGGCCTTGTGCAAAGTAAACACCCTACCCACTGTACTATCGCTCTGGCCCCAGTTCTTCATTTCTGTCCGAAGATTTCTTATTTCTGCTCTCAAATCTCTTGTGATCTATTGACAATCTGATCTATGGTTTCTTTGAGTTCATCGAATGTCCTCAATGTTTTCTTTCTAAAATCCTTATCAGAGAGTTATAGAGATACTTTACAGTTGTTGGGTGTTTAGGGTACCAATGTCTCTAAGTGTGACATTGTTGCTTTCTCATTGGGATTTTTTTTTTTTAACTCTGAAAGTATTTCTTGTAAGTTGTTGTACATCTGAGTGCCTAAAGTTAGAATGTGTCTATATGGTCACAGTAAGTTATAAAGAGAACTATCCAAAGCTCTTTTTATGGCTACTTTACCTGGGTGCCAGACTCAATGGATCCTAATGCCTCTCTGCCTTAGCTTTGTGTGGCTAAGGAATATCTCAATGTTGTTTGGACTTGAATTTTCCTGAAGGTCAAAGATCAAAGCATTTGATATATCTATTGGTTGTTGTATGTCTTGTTAAGCATATATCTTTTCACATTGACTCATGTTTCTGATGATGTTGAATTATTTTTTCTTGTTAAGGATTAGAAATGCTTATATATTTTGGATATTATCTTTTGTCAGATGACTGCTGGACAAATATTTCTTCCTACTCTTTAGGGTTTCTTTATTTTAGTTACTGTTTCTTTTACGATAAAACTAATTTGATGTACTCCCATTTGTTAATCATTTTTCTGTTTTCTTCATTTTATATTATACTTGTTCTGGGACCACACTTTGCAGTATTTAGGTTTTGCTTCTGTCTATGCTCAAGGATCACTAAGCATAACTCCTTTCAGGAATCCAGGGAGCATACATAGTGCCCAGGATTAAACCCTCAAAGAAGCATCCTACTTCTGTACTATTGCTATGAGCATTCACAGTCTTTAATCTATTTTGTATTTGTCCTTTTTTGTTGTTGTCATTGGCGAGTATGGTGGCTTTTGGACCCATCTGACTGTACTTAGGGATCACACCTGGATCAAACTCAGGAATCATTGCTAGCAGTACTTGGGGAACTATATGTAGTGTTGGAAATAATCACATAAATCACATAAATTAGCCACATAAAAGTAAACTCTCTAATTCCTGTATTATTTCTCTATCTCCTAAATTGACTTTTGTTGATAATGTGAGATAAGAGTCTAAGCTCATCTTCAATACATGATTGACCAGTTTTCTGAAAACCATTTATTGAAGGTTTCTTTACTCAAATTTATACTTTTTGGTTCATTATTGAAGATTAACTGTCCATATGTCTGATGTTCTGTCTTTGGGTTATCAGTTCTATTTCATTTGTCTGAGGATCTGTCTATTTCTAGTATCATACATTTGATTAATATGGCATTTTCATTATACTTTCTTGGAAAGTATTGGAAACTATTGGAAGATAAGGGCATACTGATGTATACAAATATAACAGCATTTTTGTCTATGTGTTTAAAATGTCACTGGTATTTTTTATAAATATTGCATTAGCTCTTAAAATGTTCTGAGTAGAATTGTTAATTTGACAATATTAATATTTTCAATTTATAACAAGGAAGTTTTTCATTTTCTCATGACTTTAACAGAAGGGAGTAGTGCAAAATATTTTAAGACACTCTGACATATGTGGTGAAAGGATGGTATATGTAATATCAAATAGTCAAGAAAACAAGTTGTAATAGTGTTAGGTTATTCTTTGGGGTAAGAACCTATAGAACATACTGATGGCATAGCATATAGGGTAATAAAACATTGGAGGAGAATTATTATTCACTAAATCCCCCCCAAATATGAGAAATATGAAATAATTCTGTTCTTTCTTCTTACTATTGCAACAATTTTACACACTATAACAAATAATGTTTTTTTCAAACTTTATCTTTTGAGGATCAAAAGTTAAAAATGTTTTTAAAATACATCTAATAATAGAAAACAGGTTAATAAGAAAATTGGGGACCTACCTAGTTATGTCTGACTTGAGAGGCTTTAAAATTGATTGCTTTTCATTCTGATGACCAGGGATGATATTTTACTTTTTACTGATGAACCAAAAATGACATATTTATATGTAAACTGTATCATTCCCTTTGTATTTTGACTATTTGGAATATTATCACAAAGACAGCCATATTTATATGCGTGCACTTAGAATTTTGTTGTGTAAACAGAATATTTTGCAAAGGAATGCAAGGATTGAGGGTTTCATGAATAGTCCAGTTATGCAGAATAGGATGGCTGCCACTTAACTTTGACCAATTATTCACATATGTCTTGAGCATGAAAACTATTTTTTGGTTTCCTACAATTATTCATGGAACACTGCAATGTTCTGGGTCGCTTCAAGGTAGGTTGTTACTTTGCAAACAAAGCCATTTCTGTATATACATGGATTTGTGCAAGTGTGAGTTTTGAAAAGGGAATGCAGAGGGACAAATGAAAAGATTGATGGATTGGCTATTGAAATATGGCACCATAAAACTGACTTTAAAAATGTCTCAGAAAATTGTTTTCTAGCAAGAAAAATTACAGTACTTTGTTTGAATCAGCATAACTGAATGAGGACAACAACTTTGATATTAACTAGTGCATAATTATGAGAGAATAGTAATAAGCACCACAGAATGAGATCACTGCTGATATTTATTTACTTAAAGAATTTGGTGCATAATAAATATTCAATAAATAAGAACCACAAATCACTATTATTAAGTTCCACTGTAATACATCTTTCTTTTTCTTCTAAGTTTTCATTACTATAAGATTGCTTTTCATATTTAACATCTTCTCTAAGTAAAAATTCATGAGTTATAAGTGAGAACAGCAGATTAAAATTTCACCTCCGTTCAGTGGTTTTTCTCTGAAACACATATTCTACTGTAAAAGTTCTAGCTATCTTTCCATAATTAATATCTATCCATAACTGATAACATTCTAAATTTTTATACTTGGAAAATATTGTACATAAACTCAAATTATGATATGCTATTTTTTATCATCATCCCCTTTATTCTCTTCCTTTTATTTTCCTATTCTCACTTTATTTAAACTTGATATTCATTATACCATACTTTGACCAGTTTTCCACCAGAGGATATTTTGAAGAGTTAAATAATATTTTACTGTTGAAAAAATACTATTAATACTCTGGTAAATAGAGTGTTTTAAGGTTAAAAATCTGAGAATTAAATTAATAATAAAGAATTAAATTAATAATAAATTAATAAATAATAATTAATAATAATAAATAATAAATAAATAATAAACATCCATTTCCCCATATCAATCCAGCCAATAATCTAATATTTTTATCTTTGTCAATCTGAGATGACAAAACATATTTTTCACACTTATTGAGATGTGTATGAATCTCCTTCATGATTCTAAAGAGCTCTTTATACAGTCAAAAGTTTTTATGAGGTATTAATTCAAATAAATTAGCTTGTTAAATTAAATTTAATTAGCTAATTAAAGTTTTAATATACATTTAATGCATTTTATGGTGGGTTTAAAATATTTGTACAATTATGTATGTTGCATATAACTCATTTTCAAAAAAAACTACTTCATATTAACTGTAGGTTAAATAATACTCTCTGGACACCAAGGAGGTAGCTCCAAGGAGGTTGAGCATTTGCCTTGCATGTGTTGTGACTTTAATTTGGTTGTTGGTATAGAAGCAACAGGATGCCCTTAGTACTGCAAAGTGTGTTCCAAAAGTAAAAAAAAAAAATCGCATAAAATAGTACGCTGATAACTGAACCCAGATTGACAATCATACTAAGTTTTAATCTCTCAAAATATAATTTCAAATTAAATATTCTAGAAACAAAATAAATCAGACTGTGGTATTTGATTTTATATACTTTTATAGGTAAGCATACTCAGAAGTGTGGTTACTTTTACTTAGAAGGAAAGAGTCTATATAATTTGGCTAAAACAATCTTCTAACTGCTAATATGTTCTATTTCTTAACTTGGGTGATGGTTATATGGTAGTATTCATTTTCTTTTAATTGCTTGATTAATAATAATTTTGAACCTTTTATTATTATGAATTACAACTTCATATGTAAATTTAGATCTAGATAAGGTAGGTGTTTATTATAATTCATTGCTCTGTTAAGTTAAAAAGTCAAATAATTAAACATATGCTAAATATAATTTTAAAAGTTAATTGATTCCTTTTATGTTTTTCCCCTATGTGCTCACAATTTCAAGTTATTTAGAAATTTATCATTTGTAAATATATTTGTCTATTACTTCTTGTGTTAATTGGTTTTAGTTTTAGATAATACCTGCAATTCATTACAAAGAATATAAGAATTTACAATATACAATCTATTATATACAATATTTTATACCACTCTTTTAATCTAGCATACAAGATTATAGAATAATTACAAAATTAAGTGCTTCAAAATATAATGGAAATTTTATATGCACCTATAAAATTTAATATATTACTAGTTGGAATTTATATGACATTTTATTAACTGATTTTCATTTTCTTGGTAGATAATTTTTAATTTAAAATCTGAAAGTTTTTTGAATCAATACATAGGTTATTTTTATTATAAAATATTTGTCACACCTAGCAGTGCTCAATGCTTTCTCCTGGCTCTGTGATTAGGGAGTACATCTGGTAATTCTCAGAATGCAGTATGTGATTCTGAAGATTGACATCAGGTTGGCCATGTTCAGGGCCAGGGCCTTTCCGTACTATATCTTGAGATTTTAAAACTTTAAGTTATGTTTAAGCTTCTAAAAATCTGTCCTTATTCAGTCCTTACTACTTTAATCTTTTTTGTTTGTTTTGTTTTGGGGCCACACCAGGCGTTACTCAGGGGTTACTCCTGGCTGTCTGCTCAGAAATAGCTCCTGGCAGGCACCAGGGACCATACGGGATGCCGGGATTTGAACCAACCACCTTAGGTTCTGGGTGAGCTGCTTGCAAGGCAAATGCCGCTGTGCTATCTCTCCAGCCCCTAATCTATTTTAATATATATTTATATTATATATATATATTTAATATATATTTATATATCTATATATAAATATATTTAATATATATTTAATATATATTTAACTTTTCCCTGATATTTACTAAAAATAAATATTTGAATATTCATTTGTAGTTGAAAACTCCTCTAAATGGCTACATTGTTAGACTAAATTAATTCATTATTATTCTGTTAAGCTTGCATCTATGTTTTCTCTGTATTTTGGTTTATGGTGGCATCTATTAAAGATACTGCTAGAATTTCCACTGTAATCTTTTACTAGAACTATTTCTTCCTCACTGAAATTCCATGTTCCTGTCATTATTATTTTTATTTTTCTATGTAAATTGTTTTATTCTTGTTCTTCTTATTTATGGATGATCAAGTAAATTTCTGTTTGATCTTGATTTTAGTTTGTTTACATTTTAATCAAAACTTTACAACTATATTCCATTTATTTTCAAATCACATGTCTGAACACATACATTCTTTTGTTTTGTTTTGTTTTTGTTTTGGATTCACACCCAGTGATGCTCAGGGGTTACTCCTGGATATGCATTCAAAAATCGCTCCTGACTTGGGGGACCATATAGGACACCGGGGGATCGAACAGCAGTCCGTGCCCTACCTCTTGTGCCACCACTTCGACACCCACATACATTCTTTTTGAAAAATATTAGTTTTGGAGCCACTGCTGGCAGTATTCATAAGTATTCATGACTTACCCCTGAGTGTACGTGGTGGACTGCATGCAGTGCTGGGTATTAAACTAGTGTTCAGGCATACAATGAGTGTATGCCTGTACTATCTTTGTGGGTGCACAAAGTACCCCTGTACTATCTTTGTGGGAACACACAACTAGTTTTTAGTTATACTTCTAATTACATATTTGTTTTGTATTTTTATGTTGGGAACTTTCTTAACGGTGTTTGGGATCCTGGAGGCTACTGAATCCAGGATCTAGGAGGATCCAGGTTGCAATTAGTAACATGCAGCCAGGATTTGCTGCTATCTGGTTTGAGGATTAGATGTTCTGGTTGACATTTTATGTTACTGATCTCAGGGTACTCAGGGTGTACTGGAGTACACTCCAGTAGTACTCTGTGTATTACATTATGCCAAGTATTGAACTCAAAATCTCCAACTATCTCTGGTTCTTTGAGTCATCTCCTTGGCTCCATTATATATTTAAAATAATGTCACAGTTATATAACTATGAAGGAGTAACAGAAAAAATTGCCTGCTGAAATAGAATGACAAAATAGAGTGACTTAAGAACTATAATCAAAATGCTCTAAAAGTATGCATTTCTAAATTTTTACACTAATTTTACACCATATTTTAGGGTAAAGAATTCAGAAACATTGCTGACAACTATGAAAATGTCTATGGACAAAAATGTTCAGAATGATTCTTCGAGATACTTCAGAGACACCAATTCCATGAAACATGTTCAGGCCAACAATCAAGGAAGGCATATTTCTGCATGAAAGAGCCTAAAGTATAAGACTTATTGTATTGAAGAACACTGGGCTTATCAAGATGTAGATAGATAGGAAGTACAGGTAAGGAAAAAAATCAGATATTAGAAATATCCAAAGTTATATAAAAATGTGGTATTTACCTTGCGGATGATCAGGTAGAGCTAGTTCAAATAGTGCAGCAGCACCAAAAAGTGATAAGATTTAGAATCTAGAAAACTCATCCTAGGAGAGAGACTGATGGGCATAAAAAAAGAAACTGAGAATTCAATGACTCAAAATTGCTCTCCGGGTGAAAGTATTTTTAATTGTAAACCAGGGGTCTCAAACTCAATTTACCTGGGGGCCACAGGAGGCAAAATCGGGGTGATCCTTGAGTGCAAAGTCAGTAGTAAGCCTTGAATATTGGGGGGTGTGACCCAAACAACTAAAACAAAACAAAACAAAACAAAAAAAGATTCCTCTATGGCAGGGCCACAAAATGTATGGAGGGCCGTTTGTGGCCCACAGGCTGTGAATTTGAGACCCCTATACAGATGTGATACTGTGACTTACAATAAAAATATATACCTAAATATACAAATACATGTATATTTGCTTTTTTTCAATTTGGGGCATAGATCTAGAATTCTTGAAATTTACTAGATAATGATAGTGACACACAATTTGCATTTTATTATGAGGTAACCTTATCACCAAAAATGGGATACTTGTACCAAAGGAACCAACTATGTAATGAAAAGGCTAAAAATTTAAGTTCCTTCCCTATCTTTTCCTACCTTTAGAGAGTGGTGAATATCTGGAAGTAGAATCATTCAACAATTGTCAATAATTTAATTAACCATGTAATAAAGCCTCTATAAAAATGAAAAAAGATATGGCAGAGAGAATAAGTCTTGCTAAGAAATGAGATAGTATCTTTACTTGATAATTGTCTTTATTTTCCCTCATATGATGCCCTATGTATCTCTTCTATATTTCTAGGCTATATCCTTTAATATTTTCTAAATAATTAATCAAATATATAGATCTTGAAACTACAGTTTATAACCAGTTTGTCAATGTGTATCATGTACCCCAAAGTAGTATACAATCTTTTGGAATTTGAGTCCAAGTAGATAGTTACAAAATATGTTAAATTGTTGTGAACATAGTTGGTGTTGGAGACCGCTTAAAATGTGGAAGAACCTTCTAAACACACGTACTAGAAGTATTGTGTGACTGTATACTATATTATAGGTATATGTGTATACAAATAAATCTATATAAATATAAATAAGTTAAGATTCAATAAACAGAACTTAGTTGTGGTGAAAACAAAGCACTCTAATAGTTCCTATTGTGAACTACTCACTTTAGTTTTTAAAAGGTTTAGACATAATTCTTGAACATTGGCCATTCCAATTGTGATTGAGTTACTTGTGAGAAATTTATAGGCACTTAAAAGTGAGAAGAATAAACTTGATATAAGAATCTAGGTTAAGGTCCACTGACAATTTATAAATTATAGGGGATAATAAAGAATTGGAAGAAAATAAACCCAAAGACAGAATTCTAGGTAATAGTAACATTTAGGTGACTGATAGCATTCGAGGTGACATTTTGAAAGAGATTAAGAAAGGGTAAGAAAACTGGTGACAGTTGGGGTGCTGGAGCAATTGAAAGAATGAAGGAGAGATTATCCAAAAGTGTTAAGTAAAAATAAATAAAAGATGATTATTAATATATTCTAACAATAAATGTTGCAATAGAATTGTAAATACAAAAACTTGAAACTGGCCACTTTAGATTATCAGGGTTTAGACAAGAGTATTAATTGAAGAAAATACACTATACATGTAATATCTAAACATTTTGACCAACAGAATTAGAGCAAAGACTGTGCTCATGGAGGTAAGGTGTTTGCCTTTTATGCAGAAGGTCATTGGTTCGAATCCCGGAATTCCATAATGTCCCCTGAGCCTGCCAGGAGTGATTTCTGAGCATAGAGCCAGGAGTAATCCCTGAGGAGCGCTGCGGAGTATGACCCCCCCCAAAAAAAAACCAAAAACAAACAAACAAAAAGACTCTGTGCTTAGAAGATTGCTTAGTGGACTATATATGATAATGGGAATCAAACCTATGTTGACAGCTGGAAGGCAAATGTCCTAATTGTTGTACTCTATTTCTATGCCTAGAATTATACAAATTATAATGCATAAATATATATTTATAATAAAATATAAGGCCAGATTTAATTAATTGAGTCTTAACTTATTTATACTTATATAGATGTATTTGTATACACACATATATATTATGACATAGCAAAAAGTCACACAACACTTCCAGTATGTATATTTAGAAGGTTCTTTGAACTCTTAGATTCCTGAGATGTTATGGATCATAGTTATTTATAAACCTGATGGACCCACATATTTTTCCTTCTATACCCATGATCTTCATTGTTTGAGAAACTTCGGGATACATACACACATGCACACACATGCTTATATATATACACATATGCATATAAAATGTAGTTATTGACCTTAGATACACACCCTGTTTTTACATCCAAAGCACATACCCTGCTTTCCCTAATCCCCTAATCCTGTCTTCCCTACACAGAGACGCACACTCTTTAATTACCTCTCACATCCTACCTGATTGGCTGACACAGAATCCATATCCTACTCTTTCCTAATATAAATATCCATTTCCCACCTACAATAAACTGAGGTACTCTTCCGAAGTGGCTGATGGATGCTGCTTTGTAAGTTCTCTACTCACCTGAGATACGACCTTGCCAGTGACTTCTACATCCAGTGACTGTTCTCACCAGTGACTTCTACATCTTGGGATCTGATCTTACAGGTTTGATTTACATGTAAGGAGTGAATGAAATTTAAGCTTACATACTAAAATCTACATTGTGATCACCATCTATCTACTAGCTAAGTGTGACATTTTCTCTAAAGATTTGTTTGAAAAATTAGTTCCTCCACCTCTACCACCCCCAATAGATTTATATGCATAGTTAAATGATTGGGGAAATTTTTATCTTTGGGAAAGTAAAGAATTTGAGGAGTAAAGAATAAGAGTGATAGACTTACAAGTCCAGGTAGGATATAATAAGGTTCATGATCTAGCAGACAGTAAAGACAGAGGAGGAAGAGAAACTTTAGCTACAGATTAATGTAGAGAAGTAGGTTACAATACTCATAATTTTGGTATATATTTTCTCTGTGATCAATGAGACCATTTTTTTTCAGGAAGGAAGCCATTGAGGAAGAAGAGGGTTGAAAGGAATAATTCTGTTATTTGCCATCAATATCTCTACTGCACAATTCCAGTCACAATAAAAATTTAAAAACAAATCTACACAGTGTTCATCAGGACCAAGCTTGACTCCAGACTAGAGTGCTACACATGGTGTGGTACTTCTCATGCTTGTGTAGTTGAGAGAAACATAATGCTTACTACAAAGCAAGATCACCAGCTTCAAGGTGGTTTGGTGAACACTTATTGGATAATTACTTAATTATTTTCTAAGATCTTTACTTACTCTCAGGTCACATAAAATAGAAGGGTAAAGAATCATATTACTCTCTCAAGCAAAATAACTTGTTATAAAGGACTCTATGTATCTTGCCTCACTTCTAAAGGCCAGGACAATCCTCATTTCCAAAGTCCAGGAAGAGATCACCACTTCCCTGTGGATTATTTCATAGCTTAACAGTTATTGTAGCCAGGAAGGTTACTTTTTCTCCTTCTGATATTTATCCCAAATTATGTTATTCTTAATTTCAATCTATTATTGTTAGCAATTTCCCCTTGGTTAACTTATCCCTTCCTGGTATTTGCACCTACCAAATATTATGTCGACTTATCACCAGACTTGGCGATAACTATTTAAAAATATACATTTTTGGTTTAAAAATGAGATGGTGGCTTTAAATCCTATAAACACACTATACATAGATGACTGGGGATTCAAGAAAATATTTTTGTGTGAATAAAAATATGTAGCCCATATATAGCTGATATATGTAATTACAATCTTTATAATCATTCATTTTAGATTTGCCAACTTGCACATGTGGAAATGTTCAATTTGTAATGTGATTATAACACAAAAACAAGCATGTTTGATACCTGTGGCTTGGTCATTTCATGGTAAGTGCAGAAAATTTGAAAAACTGTGTTACATTTCATATTTCTGGCCAAGTCAAACTCTGAAAGTAGCTCACTAATACTTGGGGAATCTCTTTAAGCAGACTTGTGTCAAAGCCAATTAGAATCCAAGGAGCCTTTTTCTAATTGGGGTGAGGTATGTAGCTGAATAATTCTGTCATTAAGCAAACCCCTTATAAAGGTTACAACTCCAAGGCAAACCTCAGCCCCGGGGCTGAATAAACACAGGAGGGTAGGAGTGCGGCATTCCACAACTGGCACCTTCACCCCACCAGCCCTGAAGAGCAGGGTTTTGGATTTCTTTCTAAGCTATTGCTGTGCACTTCTGAATTTATTCCTTGACCTTTTCCTAGAGCGGGTAAAGGTATAACAGAATTAATGGGACAACTGTAACTTTTTCATTATCTTTCACCTTGTCAAAAAAACATGATGCTTTTTATTTGAGGATTCGTGGTAAGAAAATCCTTGAGAATTTTTATGATGTAGTTTGATTTGGGGCTTACTCCTTGCCTGTTGTGGAATTAATGGCTTATCTCAATATTTATTAACTATATTTTCCCTTAACAGATGCTTCTTATACTACAGGATCTACTATACTGTGTGCCCAATTATAAATAATATTTTTATCAAAACTTGAATCTTTTGTATAATCATTACTTAGCTCTAAATTTACTTAAAATTTTAATTTTTCTTATTATTTGTATCCAACCAAACTTCTCAAATGTAGATGTTATTTACATAAATCAAAAAACTTGATTCATTGTTTGCTTCCTTCTTAGTGATTAGTAATAAATGCAAGAATTTGTTCTGTAATATCCTTTACTTGATAGAAAAGATCTGACATGAACTAGATTTGATATATACTCATAAAGTAGAACTCTAGGGGCCGGAGAGATAGCATGGAGGTAAGGCGTTTGCCTTTCATGCAGAAGGATGGTGGTTGGAATCTCGGCATCTCATATGGTCCCCCGAGCCTGCCAGGAGTGATTTCTGAGTGTAGATCCAGGAGTAACTCCTGAGCACTGCCAGGTGTGACCCATCCCCCTAAAAAAAAAGTAGAACTCTAAATCTTCAAGAAAATTTTTGGCAAAGTTCTGAAATACACATGTCTGATAATAAACTTGTATGATATTTTTGATAATTCTGTTGAATTAACATGATCTCATGGTAGGAGAGAGAGCATGGAGGTAGAGTGTTTGCCTTGCATGCAGAAGGATTGTGGTTCAAATCCCGGCATCCCATATGATTCCCCCGAGCCTGCAAGGAGCGATTTCTGAGCATAGAGTCAGCAGTAACCCCTGAGCACTGCCAGGTGTGATCCAAAAACCAAACAACAACAACAACAACAACAACAAATGAACTCATTATTGTCTATGCATCCTTCTATAATGTTTTTTCTGTATTTGAGTTTACAGTCTCATCTCATAGAGACTTAGGACTCTATATCTGCCACTGAACTTCAGTAGTCTTGTTAGTCTCTTTCTCTGAGGGGCACGAACAGTTGTAGTTGTGCTAAGGATTTAAGACTCATATATTTATACATAAACTTTATTCTATTCTATTCTATATTTTGTCGCTTGTCTTGCTAGTCAAGTATTTTAAACCAATGTAACTCTACAGAATATCTAGCTATATGATTTGTCTTTTGGTTAAACTTTTGACAAGGGAATGGGAGTTAACATTGCTTTGAGGACAATATAATACACAAACAATTGTTTCTCAGGTGAACATAGACTATTTTTAAAATTACTTTCCTGATAAGATTATAAAATAATTAAGCTATCAGATCAATGATTATAAAAAATGAACCAGAGGCATTCTATATCTGGTCTAGTAAAGATGCCAGATCTGTGATAGTGTCTAAAAATAGAATTAATTCTTGGCTGAGTTTTTAATTATTTATTGACATCCAGAAGGCTAAAATTTTTTTGTTTGTTTGTTTGTTTGTTTTTTTGTTTTGTTTTTGGGCCACACCCAGTGGTGTTTAGGGGTTACTCCTGGCTCTACACTCAGAAATTACTCCTGTCTGCCTTGATCATATGGGTTGCTGGAGATTGAACAAAGGCTAGCTGTTTGCAAGACAAGTACCTACCTACCTACCTACCTACCTACCTACCTACCTACCTACCTACCTACCTACCTACCTACCATCTCCCACCTCTTAAAATTCTTTTGTTTGTTGTTTGTTTGTGTCACACCCAATAATGCTTAATGGTTACTTTTGGCTCTGCACAGGAGTTATCTATGGAGAGGCTGTGGGGGACCATATGAGATGCCAGAGATCAAAGCCGGGGGAAAGTGCCTTATTCACAGTAATCTTACTCTAGGCTTTGGAATGATATATTTGTTAGCCATTTTCTGTTACCTCCCATTTAAGGAAAGCACGTACCAGATGTGGTTTTTTTTCCTTCCCTGGTGCAGTGCCTTCCTCCAAAAGAATTATTTGCCAAAAGGCCCGCTTAGCGAAGTCAATCATTTGACCCTTTGTGTGGATCATTGGCGGTAATTCCAACATGGCTGTAATATTACATTTTCTCTCTATTTGGCCACTATAGAAATCCAGCCTCAGCTTTCCTACAGACAAAGAAATGTCAGTACCAAAAGCCCACCAAAAGTTCCCTGCTGGCGCCAACAGCTTGTTTTTCTGAGTCTAGCTCTATGATGGTAAACAATTATTTCTGTCCCCCCTAAAATCTATTTTCTGGCTACTACATAAACATAAAATTAATATCTCTGTTTCTCTCCTCCTGGTTTCTTGAAAAACCTGCTTTTTGCTAAACCAAAACATCTCTAGCTCTGGTTTCACTGCCCTCCAGCAGAGTTCTTTCTCACCTGAAGAACGGTCTTTTAATATGTAAATTTAAGACCTGTTTCTCCATTGTACTGCTCTCCTGCTCTTTGAGGTTACCTTGCATGCCAGAGTCTGTGCTTATAAAAAGTCCTCTGCTGAAAAGTAAATTTGTCTCTCGTCCCTTGGACGAGAGTCCCCCATTTTGTGTGGTCTCATTTATTTCATTTTCATATTTCATATTTGTCCACTTGTGCTCCGGCTTCTCTTCCTGTGAAAGGTTCCCGGACCCCACGAAGGTTCTGCTTAGCAACGCTAACACGTCTGCAGCAATTTTCCAGATCTGAACTTTTATACCACTAACTATAAAAGGGTGAAAAACAAGCATTACAGTAACTATTAGATGTTTTCAATGTCCAGATCCACCTTGTTACTCATTCTAATATTTTTTTGTATCTGTTTCTGTTATTTTGTTCCCTGTAGTCCTTGTTAATAGCAAGTGAGATTCTGTAGAATGATCTTCTATATGCCCAGTATCACCATTAGAAAATACACAATATTGCTTTTCAGTAATTCTAGTTTCTCTCTGACCTGCACATTCCTTATAATTTTTACCATAGTGTTCTCTTGTGTTATTGCAGAATCTGGATGAATTTTTAAACTTATAACATGTATGTACTATATTGTTCCCATTGATCTTACATTTTTTTTCCCATCGTCTTTATCTGCTATAATAACTTGTAAGAACTTTGAATCAGGCCATCTCCATAGACTAACTCTTTTCTAAAATGAGATGTAAACCAAGTCATGAAAAATCATAGGTACACCAGCCAATGCAGCAGAAATATGTCCATCTCTGGAGCATAGAATGGGGCAAGCTCCATCCTGCTCAAGTCATACTTTCTGCCTCCATCATCCAGAATCAGTATTTTCCCAAAATTGCCCTGCCTCATCATCCTTTTATATTTCCTTCAGGGATATTAATATGACCAAACTTCAGTTACACAATGTCCAGTTTTGGTGTTGATATCACCAGGGCTTTTGGAAGAGAGTGTAGATTTTATCCCTTAATATCTTCTTTCTTCCAGGAGGCCTGGCAACTGGAAACATACCCCAAAAGTCAAATTATCAGGAATAATGCTTTGATTTTCTGGGTACCTTCATTTGTTTAATATTGTCATCTCCATGAAACACCCAATTTAACAAAACGGACAGCTAACAACAAGAGCTTACTAAGCCCCTTCTGCCATGGTACTACGTTAAAGACTTTATTAAAGATACATTAATTTTCAAAAATGTGCTTGCTACTGTGTTTTTTAAAAAAATCTTTCTTCTTTTCCATTTTCTTTTCTTTGATTCCTATTTCAATAACTTTGCTTTCACTTATCTGAATACAAATGTACTATGGTGAATTATGTCAACTATGTAATGCATTTTCTTTAAATAAAGTAAATAAAAAACAATCTATAGGGGCCGGGTAGGTGGCGCTGGAGGTAAGGTGTCTGCCTTGCAAGCGCTAGCCAAGGAAGGACCGCGGTTCGATCCCCTGGCGTCCCATATGGTCCCCCCAAGCCAGGGGCGATTTCTGAGCACATAGCCAGGAGTAACCCCTGAGCGTCAAGCGGGTGTGGCCCAAAAACCAAAAAAAAAAAAAAAAAAAAAAACAATCTATAAGGACATTCCCATAGAAATTTGACAGAATGCTAAATTCTATGTAATGGTGCTGATTCCCAAATTAAAAAAAATTTTAATTTCTATCCAAATTTGTTCCACAATCATTATTCAGTATTCTCCAGATTTAGCCTTGTATTACCCTTCTACCCATAATGTTTAGTTCTCTCGGCCTTTAAATGTATATATATTGGTTTTTGGGTCATATCTGGTGGTGCTCAGGGGTTACTCCAGGTTCTGTGCTCAGAAATCACTCCTGGCAGATTTGGGGGATCATAAGATTGCCAGGAAGACCCATTGATATTTTTGTCTTTGTCACTGTGATGAATAATCACTACAAACTTTTTATTTCTTTTTTTAATACATTATTACCTGTATCAATAACTATATAATTTAAAGTCCTTATATGACAATTTCCCTAGTAATTCTCAGATGATTTATAAATTGTACTTTAGTATATTTTTCTTCTATGGCTGTTTTAGTCACTACTGCATAGCAAATTACCCCCAAGTTTAGTAACTCAGACTGTACACCAAATTTTCTTTGGATTTGGAATGGTCTAATAATCAGAGTTTGCAATGGTTTCAGTTTCATGTAAATTATGTTTAGACTTAGGTAAAGATTTTGAATTGTATGTATTTGGCTAATTATTGCTAGCTGTTGAGGTTTTGAATAGGAGCTACTACAGTGCGTTAGTGAGATCACAACTTACTTTCTCCAAGAGAATAAATTGGATACTATGGTCATTTTTTTTTTTTTTATCTTCTAGCCTTTTAGGTCTCATACCATCACTTTAGCAATATTCTATTTGGTACATGGATCAAACTGACTTAATATCAGAGGGCTCTGCATAGGATATGAACAGTAACAGATGAGACTCCCTGGAGTCTATGGTAAAGATTACCTATCATAAAAGTTCATTATTAGGGAAAATGTAATAACTGCAATAATACAAGTAAAGAATAATGTTATGGTCATTTTGACGGAGGTATTCATTACCAATTGGTTGTCAGTGATCTATTGTCTCAGTTTAGTCACTGAAACTGAACAAAGAGTGAAATAGGTTAGCAACATAATTTCATTAATGTGTGGATAAAGAAAGATATAGGGCCAGAGAGATAGCACAGCAGTAGGACTTTTGCTTTGCACGTGGCTGACCCAGGACAGACCCCTGTTTGATCCTCTGGCATCCCATATGGTCCCCTGGGTCTTCCAGGAGCAATTTCTGAGTGCACAGAAAATAATACCAAGCACCACTGGGTGTGGCCCCAAAACCAAAAAATAAATAAAACAGTTTTGGCAGGGAAATAAATAAGGACATAACTAAATATCCAAACCAAAGTCAATGATAATAGAATAAAGAGACCTAAACATTAACAATCTAAACTCAAAGGTGCCTGTTACACTGGCAGGCCACGGGGCAAAGAGTGATGGAATAGGATGAACTCTGGGTCCATTGGTGGGAAGGGTGCTGACTTATTATATATCTGAAATTTAACTATGAAGGACTCTGTAGATAACAATTGTTTTGGTAAAATAAAATTAAAATTAAAGAGATATAAAGTGCCTAGTGTTTATCATATTTATCACCTATCTTTATCTTCTTTCTTTTTCCATAATTTGACTCATTTGTCCACTTCCTATTGTTTTTGTTCCTACCAACACAATGTCCTATCTATTTCCTCTCCAAGGCTCTCTTTAAAAATGCTTCTCCTGTCTCATTCTCTGTAGCATAAATGCCACCTTAAGAGTTATGTGACATTTCTAAGTAGATAGGTTCGACTGTTCTGATAGTGAGGCAAATTTTTTTAAAGATATGTTCTTTTAGTTAATCATTACGTTAAGCAAAACCTTGGACAAAGTTATTCCTGAGAAAACTCTAGCTTACTCAAGTTAAAACTTGAGTTCTAGTTACAACCATAATTTCCTAACTACACAGTATGGACTCTGAATATTCCAATAATTATCTAAGAAAGTGTTCCTCTGAGACCTCACTCATGAACATAGGAAACAGAACTTTTAGAACATGTGATGTATAAAGAAGATTGTACTTACAATCATTGTACAATCATTGTACTTACCCAGTTAAATTCCTTCTCACACCTGACTGATACCTTCATTCAAACCTTAGCTTCCACTTTTAAATAGATTATAAAAGTCTTCTAAACTGGATTCTTTGAGACTTATCATCTTGTCTCATCTCTTGCATTCAATAACACTTAAGTCTTCCTATTAAACTATACACCCCAAAGGGCATACCCTATCCTAAATAAGACCTTCTAATTATCTCTATTGCACTGCCATATTTCTTCAATCAGATCTCATCATCATCTGACATTGTAATTTTAATACTTGTTTTGTTTGCTATAAGTTTATCTTCTATATTTCTAGTGAACTTTATTTAAGAACAGGATTTACTTCATTTAATTATTTATCATCAATGTCATAAACTTTATATAGTAGGTATCAAATATATGTTGGTCAGTATTGACATTACCTTAATGCTATCAGCTAAAGTATTAAATTAAAGTTATAGACATTATCTTCTGAATTGTCTTCTCTGAGTTAAATTTGGCCTCAATTTTAAGACAAAAGGCAGCTCTCTATTTTCAAAGTAGCTCAATATCCTTTTTCATTGACATGCATTTTGAAGCACTTATTGTGCTGTGAACTTTGTTCTTGAGAGTCTATTGTTTAACTTGTACCAACATAGAATGCCTTGTAATTAAAACAAAGGTATGAAAAGGGATATTGTACTATTCCAACTTGTTTGGTTTCTTTGTAGATCTTGGCATGTATAGTGTCAGATGTCCCCTTGACCAACATGATTTGAGAAAGCCAAAATCCCTACTCGTTATATGTTCTCTACCATCCAGCATTATCACTATTCTTTGGTTCAAAAACTGATTATTAAAAGCAAATAAAAAGGTGCAAAGTCACTGATATTAATTTATTCTCTTAAAGCCTACTTTCAGCACTACTTACTATATTATACATGAGACTTTTAGTTTTGTATATCCTTAGAATGTGTGTTATCCAAATCCAAGTAACAAATATTTAGATTTAAACATTTTCCCATTTAGATATACTGTATTCTTTTTCTATAAGATACACATGACTATAAGAAGCAGCACATAGCTCTCCTCCCCTGCACTCAGGCTTTAATTCTAGATAGCATTCTCTATATAAGATGCAGTTTTTGGGGGGAAAGTGCATTGTATGATAGGAAAAATACAATAAATTACTATGAGGGCAAATCTGCAAGGATATTACATCTACTTGATTTTCAACTTATATTGAAGTCTATTATATTATTTATAATGTATTTTATATTGTTATATTATGTTACATTGTTATATTATGCAGCATCTAGGGTACTATCACATATAATATAATTTATATGACTTATATAACATATAAGATATAATAAGATATATAGCTAAGATATAAAATATCATCTATATATAAAATATATGTCTATCTTATATAGAGAGAAAGAAAAAGAACAACTGTTGTATAGGTTAACATCAAAAATATTTGGTCAAGCATGGGCAAAAAACTTAGTGTTTTCATTTCCCCTATTTTTGAGTGCTTGGTTAACCACCTTATAGTATTAATACCTAAACTCCATGAAGACAGTGATTGTTTTTATTTTTTTACCCTATTTCTAAAATGTCTAGATTAATTTCTAGAATATATTAGTCACTTAATTTATAAATTTATTAAAAATTAAAATTTTAAATAATTTTAGATAATTAAATTTAATTTTCTCACTTGTATTACATGTATTTCTATTAATAGTTAATTAGTCCAATTCTAACTTACTTAAAAGTTTTGCTGTTCAGTAGAAAAATAATCTAGTACTTAAAACGTTTCTCCTGGGGCCAGAGAGATAGCATGGAGGTAAGGCATTTGCCTTGCCTGCAGAAAGGCAGTGGTTCAAATCCTGGCATCCCATATGGTCCCCCGAGCCTGCCAGTAGCAATTTCTGAGTGTAGAGCCAGGAGTAACCCCTGAGTGCTGCTGTGTGTGACCCAAAGACAAAAAAAAAGTTTCTCCTGAAACTTTAGAAATTTTCAAAAAATTATTTTAGAGATTTTCAAAAAAATTTTGTTTTCTTCGTCATGTTGATAATTTTGAGGAAGAATAAAATTTCTATGTGCTCTAACATGTAAAAAAATTAATTATTATATATTTAGAATGCCAAATATTAGACCTAAATTTTCAATTAGCTCATTTACTTTACAAATATTTATAAAGTGATATTTAAAGTCAAGCACTGTCCTTGCCTTAAAGGAATTAGCCCTTCTTGATTTTTTATTTTGGTATGAAAGACAAGCACTAAATTAATGAATTCAGTTATATTATATGTTGCAAAAGAACAATAATAGTGTGCTATGGGATATTCAGCATTTAACAAGGGTCACCTCTCTGAAGGCATAATTTAAAATGTCAAGGCTGAGTTGAATTATCTAGCCCAAGGGTAGTAGAATGAAGTGTACCTAACAGGAAATAGCTTGTTCGAAGTTTTTTAGGGAGCTAGAAAAGTAATATATTTCCATACTTGAAGTTAAACTGTTTGGAACTTTGAGAACAGGAACAAAGTTTATCATGATAGCAGAGTTTGAAAATCTCAGTCTATGTGGTTTCTTTTAGGATAATTGATTTTGAACCTAAAGATTGGTAATAATTTATGTAAACAGGACAACATGATCAAAACTAGATAAGTTGCTTAAGCTGCCTTATAGAAAATGGAATTAGGATGACCTTGGAAGACAGTATTGGAGACATTTGAAATATTTTGTGTGTGAGGCAAAGGTACTCAGAACTAGGGAGGTATATGGGACATATATACGTGAAACAATGGGTTATTTATAAGATAGAATTGTCAAGAATTTGTTTTCAATTTTTAAGAAACTTAATTTGAGAAGTGAAAGAAAGGTTAGATTCAAAAGTTAACATTGTGTTTTTGCCTTGAGCATTGGATGAATACCATAATATACATTAAGACAGGAAGGCAAATTGGAATATGTTTAGTCAATTTCTTGGTGTGATGGAACTGGCAAAAATCTCCTCATGGAACTTTGGTGGAGGGAGGTAGATACTAGTGATTGGAATGGCTCTAATTTACTGTCACTATATGCCTGAAATACAACTATGAAAAACTTGTAATTCACAATGTTCTCAATAAATTTTTTAAAAACTCCCCATCAAGTTTGATACATATGACAAAATGTACGTGATCAAAGTCTAAGTGTTGGAAATATTTTATAGTTAAACTCAATGTAAGTGCCTAGGTGTGGTTCTTTGTTTTCTATTTTACTTCTAGCCTAATGGAACTCACTCTTAGGTTTATTGTAATGATAGTTTTCTCACACACTCCTCAAAAAATAATCTGTCCTCTATGTTAGCCATTGACTGACAGAATTGACTATATTAGCAACTGGTAGAACAAACCCTCTTAACATGATAAATTAAATTGAAATTTGGAAATTAACTCAAAGATCAGTAACAAAATCTTATTAGAAGAATTTGAATCATAAGATTCTGAAGCGGCAGAGAGATACTGTTTATTTCTGGAATATTTAGGTAGTATAGAGATAGCTTTAGTTTTTTTGCTATAGAAACTCAGGACATAAATAAGCTAAAATTATATAGTCAAAGAAATCAGAAATTCCAGTGGTCAATCTAAATTCAGCAGTCTCAAAGAGATAAAGAAAACATGTGGCTTCTGAGAGCAACAGATAGGAAGAAGTAATAAATATTCATGAAATCTACATTACTAGGAGTTATGTTCTGGTTTTTGCCCTAATTTTTATGGTAACAGAATGATTTGCAATATTTTTAAAGGTAGTTTCACTCAAAGAATGTTATGAATCCACACCGAGTACTAGAATCTCAGAGTCCTTCCACCAATGTCAAGATCTTCTATATCCTCCCTGCGCACACCTCTGCCCATATCTATAGACACAGTTATATAGGCCAATTTCAGGTTCTGCTGCAGCTGGCCATTTTTTCCCTGACTATATCTACTTTTACCCCATATATGAAAGATAGATTCTGCATTTATCCCTTTACCAACTTTGACTGACTTAATATAGTAAATACTGTGTAGATCCATCCACAGAATGGTAAATTACATGAATGATCTTTTCTTATAACAGAGTAGTATTACTTTGTGTTTATATGCTAAAATTTGTGTATCTACTCATCTGTTCTAAGGTACTTAATTTGTTTTCAAATCTTGATGATTGTGAATAGCACTGCAATTAATGTAATGTGGAAAAAATTTTGAAATAGTATTTTGGGCCCTTGAAGTAAGTACCAAGACGTGAAATTGCTCAATTAAATGTAAGATCAAGTTCGAATTATTTGAGAAGCCTCCACACTGTTTTCAATTGAGTCTGATTTTCTAAATCTTATTTTGTTTGTTTGTTTTTTGTTTGTTTTGGGGGAAGAGCACATCTGGTAGGACTCAGGGGTCACTCCTGACTCTGTATTCAGAAATTATTTCTGGCAGGCTTGAGAGACCGTCTAGGATGCTGAAGAATAAACCGGATAGATTGTGTGCAAGGCAAATGCCCTCCCCACGTGATATTGCTCCAGACCCTGTACCCCATATTTTCTAATTCTTTTGAAAAAATAATTTACTCTAAAAATTATAGTGGAGTAGAAATTTTTTCATTACAACTACTTAAGCCCTGTTTTTAATTTTCTTAAAATAAATAAGGTTTATACTTTAACATGCCCAGTAGCTAAAATTTATACTTAAATACATGGAGTTTGTTTCTATATACTTTTCTACATACTTTCATTAAGATCATAGAGATATGTGTTTGCTCTAGTTAAAACATTTTAATTATTCCTAACATGATTTGATTTTTAGATCTTAACCATGTTTTGTCATATTTATTTATATATTTCATTATTCATTAATTTTGAATAAAGCACCTATAGTAAAATGAAACACTTCATGTATGATTTAATAAACTCAGTATAGCATATGGCTATAACATTTAATTATTACTTTTTGATTTTTTTTTTAGGGCCACACTGGCAGTGCTCAGGGGTTACTCCTGGCTCTGTACTCAGTATTGTAATAATGCCCAGAGACAATAAAGATGAGTGCTGGAAGGACTGGCTCATGATATAAAGCTCATCACAAAGAGTGGTGAGTGCAATTAGAGAAATAACTAGAGTACACTGACAACTATAGTGACAATGTCAATGAGTGAGAGAAGTAGAATGCCTGTCTTGAATACAGGCAAGATTGGGGGCATTGGTGATGGGAATGTTGCACTGGTGAAGGAGAGTATTCTTTATATGACTGAAATCCAATTACAATCTTCTCTGTAATTAAGGTGTTTAAATAAAAATATTATTTTGGGAAAAAAAGATATCACTCCTGGCTCAGGAGAGCATATAGGATGCCAGGGATTGGATCCAGGTCCATCCTAGTTCAGCCACGTGCAAGGCAAATGCCTTACCACTGTGCTACCACTCTGGCCTCCTCATTATTACTTTTTAACTAACCTAATAACATGTTATATATTTTCTGTATTTTATGTCATATCAATATTAGAGAAAATAGAAATCAGGTGATCCTATCATTAGATGAAAATATTTGACAAGATCTACTACCAATTCATGATAAAAACTCAATAAAACTGGAATTGAAGAACTTCCCTCAGCATAGTCAAATCCACTTACCACAAGCACAGAACAAATATTTTGCTGAAAGGGAAAAAACTAAAGCTCTTACTCTAAGATCAGGCACAAAAAAAGATTTCCTGCTCTCACCACATCTTTTCAATATAGTATTGGAAGTACTTGCCATAGCAATTAGGCATGGAAATTAAATACCAAGGACACCCAGATAAAAAAGAATGAGTCAAACTTTCATTATTTGTAGATGATATGATATTGTATTTAGAAAACCCTAGAAACAAACTCTAGCCAAAAAGATCCTAGACACAATAGGTTTGTATAATAAATTGTTAGGCTACAAAATTAACAGAATTTTGTTATGGCTTCCCTACACATAAATAATAAAAGAAGAGAGATAGAATAAAAAAAATCAATCCCATTCACAATTGTGCCTAAGAAAATAAAGTACCTAAAAATTGAATTAACTAAAATGATAAAACACATATACAAATGGAACTACAAAGCACTCCTTAAAAAGAAAAAAAGAAAGTACAAATAAACAGAAATTAATAGTTCATGGAATGGAAACATTAACAGAGTCAAAAGGAAAATACTTTTCAAAGCGTTGTACAGATTAAATGTAGTCTCTATTAGAATACTCATAACAGTTTTTCAAAGATATATATCAAACACTACTGAATTTTATATAGAACAGTAAATCTTCTGGAATAACCAAAATAATCATTTGGAAAAGAATATGGGAAGTATCACATTCCTCAACTTCAAATACATAAGTAAATAAAAGTGCATGGTATCAGAACAAGAAAATATCCTCAAATTAATGTAATAAAATAAAAATTAAAAATAAACCCACAAATAGATCTTCAGTTAATCTTCAATAAATAAAGGTAAAAATATAAAATGCATTAAGAAAAGGCTATTCAACAACTGATGCTTTGAAAACTGTTTGGTCACAAGCAAATAAAAAGATAAAAAAGAGGTCAGACCCCTCCCTAATGCTATGCATAAAAGTCATCAAACTTGGATAAAGACCTGACTACTAAACAAGAATCCCTTAGATACACAGAGTAAAATATTGACAAAGCTCTCTATGACATAAAAGCTAGAATCATCTTCACGGATGAAATGCCATTGACCAACAAGTGGGAGCATGATAACAAATGGGCCTTCACTAAATTAAGAAGTTTCTGCCATCTCAAAAGATATGTTATCCAGAATACAAAAACAGGCCACAGACAGGGGAAGTACTTTTGGTCCTCACTCATTCAATAAATGGTTAATATTCAAAATATTCAAAATATATGTAAAGAAATGTATATGTATATATACAAGAAATAAACATCTAACCCCATCAAAATTTTTAAATGGATAAAATGGTGAACAGAAACTTCAAAGAGAAGGAATACAAGTCAAAAAGGCATATGAAAAACTGTTCTCTATCACTAAGTCTCAGAGAAATACAAATAAAAACAACAATCAGATACCACTTCACACCAGATAACCTGGCAATAATTTAAATAAACAACAAAAATGGTTTTGGTGAAGATGGAAAAAGGGATCCTGCTTACTTTGGTGATTGTCAATGAATCCAGTCTTTTTGGAAGTCAATAGTCAATATTATCATTACTCAAAAAACTAGCAATTGAGATTCCTTATGACTGAGCCATCCAACTCCCCAGAATATACCTCCAGAGTCCAAAACCACAATGTAGGAGAGACATTTGCATTTCTATGTTCATTATAACTGGATTCACAATAATGAAAATCTAGAAACAACCCATGTGTTCCAAAACAGATGACTGAATAAAAAGCTGTGTTATATATACAGAATGAAATACTACTTGGGAAGTAAGAAAAGAAAGAAGTGCAATTGCTGCTATGTGGATGGATCTGAAGAGTATGTTGAGTAAAGTTAGTCAGAGGGAGAAAAAAGATACTGTATGATCTTTCTCAGATGTTGAAAATAAAGAAATTTCATAAAGGAATAGCAAAGCCCAAAAGGCAATAGAAACAAAGTGAAAATATTTTTTTTCAGCTTAATACTTGCCACTGTATAGGAGATGGGAAATATATTAGGGAAGAGGACACTAAGAGAAATATGGAGGGAAAATGTGTCTGTTTTAGAGAAAATCTGGGGGACAGGAGGGACACTAGGGGCATTGGTGGAGAGACTTTGTTACTCTTGAAGTTGGATCATTGGTGAAATATTATATACTTGAGACTTAATAATGATTAACTGTGTAACTGTAATATGAAAAATTCTTAAAAATAAAATTTCTGTACTTTAACATTTTATTTGATTTAAATAATTTCCTACTGTAAAATATAATGAAAAAAACTTATTTAGATTAATGCACTGTCAACAAAATTAAACCACTTATGGGACATTAAGTTCTTATCAGCTATCAAAAACAGCTTATGGTTTTCCAATAGATCAGTTGATATATTCCTATCAAATAGGAAATATAAAACATGGTTTATTTATTTTAATTTCATGTTGAAAAATTGTGATTTAAAACACATTCAAACAAAGTCTTTCAAAATTAAATTTTAGACATAAAACTTTCTAGCTTCTATTCTATCACCAACTTTCAACCTAACTATTGTATCAATGTTCCCAGATTCTTTTCTATACCTCTCCTCCCATCTTGACGGCACATTTTAATGTTTGTTTGCTAAACTTTGCGTCACATATTTTCAGTGTTGTTGACTCAGTGGTTTGTATATTTAGCTCTGTCCTTCCTTAACACCACTCATGTACCTGAATCCCATTGACTCCTGTTTTTTGTTATTTCTCATGTTATTTTGAGACAGGAAAAGGAGTCCTGATGTGTCTAAAGTCATTTAGAAATATATGGAAATTGGGTAGAAGCTGTTTCTAAGTTGATGAGAAACTGGGGCACATTGGTAAATTGAAAGAGTGATTAATATAACTAAGAAACCAAGGGAGAAGTGGAAAGCTTAAGTGGAGAGTTAAAATCAACTGCTTTCTGCTGTTGTCCAGAATACAAATACAGCCCACAGACAAGGAAGTACTTTTTGTCCTATAGAGCTCTCCTCAAAATTCTGTCTTTTTAAGATTATTTTAGAAAAGAATAAGTAAACTCAGGCAATTTGTATACTCTGATCATGGGTAACAGACCATGACCAATAAATATAATAAATAAGAAAAATAAATAAAACAAAAAATAATAAAATAAATAATAAAACAAAAATGTCAGTGATTGAATAGAGACTTGGTCTTTGAAGTTCAGGTTCTGGAATTGGCATATGACCCTCAATACGTCAAATAAAGCAGTAATATAATTACTCATTTCCACATCTTCTACAGAGAAGAATAATGTATTTATCTTTAAATCTCATTTTCTTTTTGTGTGCATATGAAACTGAGAAGCAAATAAATGTGAAAAGGCTTTTTCCATGCTTCCAGATGACTCCAGGGCAGAGTTAGGAATAGACACCTTTTCATCATTCCTAGTTCAATTTCCAGCCATGTCTTGCTCTGCCAACTGCAAAATGATCTTATATATGCTGGCAATGTGTACACCATAAGTGATCACATGCTGCTTTCCTCAGAGAGGTTCTAGCTTCAGCATCTGGCAAAGGTTACTTCTGCCAGTACAACAGCTGCTTTACCAACTTGTCAGAGCTAAAGAAAAATATTGCTGAGTCTTTCACTGCTTTTCCAAGGCCCTACCAGATCAGACTTAGGAGAAACCTTTTGCCAAATAAAAAATGAAAGTAAGACGCTTAGAACTTTTTAGTCTGTGTTAATGACACAGTCTAAAGCTGTAGGTTTCATTTAGGTTTTATAGGGTTAATATGTTTAATCTCCAGTAGGGTTATCAGTTCTGTTATACATTATAAACCCTCCAATCGAGGCAGTGGGAAACTGTTCTATTTAATACCAGGAGAAATGGTGGAAGTCAGCGATTGATATCAACACAATGATGGGAAAAAGTGTCCTAAGGTGCTACTCACATAATCTCATTTTACAACATCTTGAAAATTCAATAGAAAGAACTCCACTAACAATACCATTACACAGTGTTACTGATTATTGTTCTCAAATGTTTCTAATGTTCTAGAAGCATAGTTTAACAAAAAAAAAATACTCTAAATACATCTTGACAATACATCCTAACTATATTTTTCCTCTACAAAACAGAAGCACAGAGAGTCCTAAATCATGTAATCTTACTGAGTAATTCTGAGATAAATGTGCATTATTATTTTAAGTGCTATATACATATTTATTTATATTAGGAAGTATCTTCAAATAATATAGAAAAGATGGAAAATATTGTGCCTTGAATTAAAAACCTAAATACATAATTGCTATTGGGAGACATAGTTTTTGCTTTTTATGTGCTGTACCTCATTTACTAAAACTTTCACAGGGAAAAAGCAATTATTTAGCACAAAGCATATAGAATTCAAATTTCCTGCTATAAATGTGTTGATGAGTCTTGGTTTTATTTTTTACTGTTAAGACTTTTGGAATAAGCATATAGTCTAAATGAGTTAAAATTGTAGGAAGTAACTACAATATCCTGTCCCCAAAACAAACATCTGGGAGTTCTTCATGTAAAATATGCACCAGCTCTTGAAACAAATTTCAGGTTCATTTTGAAAAATGTGTTTTGTGGATCTTGTTTGCTCTCACACTGTAAAATAGGAGAATTCATATAAATTTACACTGAAGAAACTGCCAATATTGTATTTCTTAGAATACTATATATTTTATTCTGTAGTGAAATAAAACTTAAAAAATTAATGACAATACTAAAATGTTTAACAATGTAAAATTTCAATTTAACAAGTTTAAATATACATTATTTGAGTCTGATTGGTATTAAGAACTCCAGTTAAAATATTCTGAAAATAAATTTTAAACTTATTTGACAAGCCCATGTCTTTTAATGTATCACATTAATGTAATATCTCATCTTCAAATTATCACGTTAAGTATTCAAACTTGTTGAATTAAAGTTGAATATAAATGTAATAATTTTATTAGCACATGCAATTGATTATATAATTAGTAATTTTATTATTCAACTTATAGTATGCTAAAATATAACTTATTAATATACTTAATAAATAACTATATTACATTAATGAAGTCATTATATGATATTGCCTCTTTCTGAAGAAACATTGTTAAAATGTAACTGCAAAAATAAGAGAATAAGCAAATGTATCTAGACTTTTCTTGATTAAGCTAAATGAATAGGAAATAAGATATTTGTTTTTATTAAGCACTATGATCACATCACATTTATTTGTATATTTTTGAAAATAAGTATGTTAGCCTGTCTTCCTAGATAGGAGTTTAATATATTAATATTTATTTGCAGTTTTTATAATCTGTTACAGAATGCAAAATTCTTTAGGAGAGAAAATTTCTTTCTTTCACTTAGTAAAATGATCAATATTTGGAGTTGAAGCAAACTGAAAATGTGATCTAACTAAGATACCTTACCCTAAAAAAAAAACCCCATGATTTTATGTTTGATTATTCTTGCATAAAGCAAAGTTTATATTTTAATGATTATTTTAATAAAATAATTAATGAGAACGTATTTTAATTATGAGTTTTTCTACTAGACACTATAGAACTCTAATCAACTCAGCACCTTCCGCTTTTGGCATCCACTCATAAACTTCACAAGTAAATGTTGCCAGGTTTATTTGAAAAAATGATGCTGTGTCCATAGGTTGCAAATTATCTGGATGAAAGTCTAAGTAAAATAGAGAAGCACACTCGGCCCTAGATGCTCTATTTGAGTTGAACAGTGAAAAGGACAAAATTTTATGAAAGGACAAAAAGTTAAGGGAAGAATAAAGCAAGAAAAGGCAAAAATAAAGCAAGAGAGGAAAAGGGTAAGAGTAAAACAGAAAGCTAAGATTGATTTGTGAATATTTTATTTATTGCTTCTTAAAGACACTCACCAAAAAAATGTGTTGCAATCCCTTTGCAAAATATAGGTGGCCCATGTACATGATTTTTGTATAAAATATTATACAGTTTAAGTTCTTCAGTGATGTTTTTTTCACTTTTTATTTACCAGAGACATTAGGTCTATTACTTATATCAACACAGCACATTTTTCTAGACCAATTACTTGTGATATTCAAATAAGATAATAATATAAACAAAATAATATATTAAATAAATAAATAAATACGAATAAAACTGCAGTAAACTTGAAAAGAATAAGTGGGTAATTTTCTAGAGATATTAGCCATCTTTGATGGTTCTCAATTAGCTAAACTTTTTAAATCATTGTTTTTCATTATGGTTATCAATGCTTTACCTCTCCATATTTTAATTTCACACTGGGTTAGCTTAAAAATCAAAGGCAGAGTGTACTCAGTTTATCGATCAATTATGCCAATTTGGAAATTAAGAACATTGACGAAAGATTTACACAGAGGGACTTAACGTGAAATTCAATCTTACAGGCGCAGTTTTCTAAGGATGTTCATTAAACACTAGTTTTGCAACCTGTGCAACCAAAAGAATTACAAATGAGGTTGTACATACAAAATAATGTTTAAATACTGAGTTCAGTAGCAGCTGCTGAGGGTGCGGAGGGGAGCTTTTTTTTTTTTTTTTTTTGAGTCACGGTTGACAACAGTAATATTATTTCAGATTAGTTCACACCATTGTGTGGATTTACAATACAGTGTGTGTTTCCATTGGTTTGGGCAAAGAATATTTAAAAGATCTAAAACACACAAATATAAAGAATCCTTTCTACTTCTTGCAGACAACATGACTCACTATTAAGAAACACCTTTCTGCTGGCAGAATCTACTCTGAGATATAATTCTGTGTTTTTGAAAAGTGATTCCAAGTCGTGAATTTTTAGCCAGAGAACCTTCTATTTACAAAATAAGTTTAAAAATAAGACGCTATTGTTTACTGTTTTTCCTGTTGAGTATTTCACAAGTGCCCTTTATCCTTATATGGGATTAGCGAAGGGTCATTGGAAATACTTAACAATAAAACAAAAACAACTTTATCCAGGTAGCTCATTCACAATTCTACAGTTGGACAATGATATGGAAGCCAATTATTTATTTTTTATAATGTCTTCTAGGGTGAATGTGGTAATGGAAACAAAGGGAAGTAATGAAAGCTGAAGATAAACATTTAAGCAAACAGAATAGTAGTCTTTGAGATCCTATTTAGAAAGGGAACAATTGATAATTATTATTTTAATGGAACTATTCAGCCTCATTTTACTTGGAGTGCATTTACCCTAGTCACCATATAGGAATTATAGTTCGTTATTTTTTTTATAAATATACTACTTTCATTAGGTATTAGATGAACACATATTACTCTAATAACCCAAATGAATTATTCAGTCATACTATACTAAAGCCTGATAGGAATAACTCAGTTATTAAATTAAAGAATGCATTCTTGAAAGTAACATACTAATATTTTAACATCTGTAAACTAAATATTTTCTTTGAGTGATGGTATTGCCAACTATGTATTTAATTGTGAAGAAACATGTGGTTTATCATTAATATTCAAAAAATAACTCTGATATTATGAAAATCTCAAAATTTATGCCAATATCTCTTCAGAAGAGAGATATTCTTCTTTTAAAACCATGATAAATAGTAGATTTTGAGATTACAATTTCATTTAAAGGTTAATTATTTTACTTTGTGAAAATTTAAGTTATATTTTAAATAGTAGTTATTCTAAAATTCATATTTAACTTAAAATCTATATTAAATATAAATATAAATTATTTTAATTACATTGCTAAGTAGTACTCAAATATTGACTTTTATAACCTCAAACATGTACAGTTATAATAATATCAAAAGTAATATTTGAATCAGATTACAATTTTCATATTTATTATTTTATTCTCTTAATTACAAATATATGGCCTGATTTTTTGCTGTGAGTTCTAAAACCTACAAAGAAACTGTTCAATTGATTCTAGTCAAGATCACACGTTTCATTTAGCCTGTGACTATAGGAGAGATATCTCTTCAAATTACAATTTGGGGCCGGCGAGGTGGTGCTAGAGGTAAGATGTCTGCCTTGCAAGCGCTAGCCAAGGAAGGACCGCAGTTTGATCTCCCTGTGGCCCATATGGTCCCCCCTAAGCCAGGGGCAATTTCTGAGCGCTTAGCCAGGAGTAACCCCTGAGCATTAAATGGGTCTGGCTGAAAAACCAAACAAAAATTCAATTTAACACAATGCCAAATGCCTTGTGAATAATAGGTCAAAGTAATAATATTACATATGACTCTGTGAAGTAGAAACATGGTGAGTTAGGGGGTATAGATTTGAGCTTGGTTTCATTCTTCATTGGGTATTTTACACTTCCATTTTGACCAACTTTTTATTTCATTTAGTAGACTATTCAGGCAGAACGTAAAAAACATAAAATTGCTATTTGATCTTCTTTCCTTCCTTTCTTCCTTCTCCCTCCCTTCCTCCCTCCATCAGTCCCTCCTTCCCTTCCTCCCTCTCTCCCTACCATTCTTCCCTTCCCTCCCTCCCTTCCATCCTTCCTTTCCTCCCTGCCTTCCTTTCTTTCTTCCCTTCCTCCATCCCTTCCTTTCTTTCTTCCTTCACTCCTTTCCTTTCTTCCTTCCCTTCCTTTCTTCCTCCATTCCTTCCTTTCTTCCCCTCCCTTTCTCCTTCCCTCCCTCCTTCCTCCTTCCGTCCCTCTCTCCTTCCCTCCTTTTCTTTCTTCCTTTCTTCCCCTCCCTTTCTTTTTCCCTCCCTCCCTCTTTCCCTTCCTCCCTCCTTTTCTTCCTTTCTTCCTTCCTCCCTCCCTTTTTCCCTCCCTTCCTTTCCTCTCTTCCTTCCTTGCTCCCTTCCTTCCTCACTCCCTCCCTTCCTCCCTTCCTTCCTTCCTCCCTTCCTCCCTTTCTCCCTCCCTTCCTTGCTCCCCCTCCTGTTTTTCCTTCCTTTTCCTTCCTTCCTTCCTTCCTTCCTTCCTTCCTTCTTTCCTTCCTTCCTTCCTTCCTTTTCCTTCCTTCCTTCCTTTTCCTTCCTTCCTTCCTTCCTTCCTTCCTTCCTTCCTTCCTTCCTTCCTTCCTTCCTTCTTTCCTTCCTTCCTTCCTTTTCCGTCCTTCCTTCCTTTTCCTTCCTTCCTTCCTTCCTTCCTTCCTTCCTTCCTTCCTTCCTTCCTTCCTTCCTTCCTTCCTTCCTTCCTTCCTTCCTTCCTTCCTTCCTTCCTTCCTTCCTTTCTTTGCACAAAAGCAAGAAGAGCAAAGGTTTCTACTCTAAAACTAGCTATATTTCTTTATGACAGCTATTTGTTGCACTTTGTGGTGAGGTGTCAGGGTTTAAGAGTGAGTCACCTTTAATAAAACTGGAGTTTTTAACTCTGGACATGGAATTAAAATGCTTTGTACTTAATCAGATAATAGATATAAAGTTGACAAATGCATTTTCAAATATAAAAAACCATTTAAAATAATTTATATGCTAAGTTTGACTCAAATTTGTATTGTTATTAATTTATTTGATGGAGTGGTGATCAAATAAGGTGGTGCTCAGGGGTTACTCCTGGCTCTTTGTTCACAAATTGCCCCTGGAAGGCTCAGGGGATCATATGGAATGCTGGGAATCAAAACGAGGGCCATCCAATGTTGGCCACATGGAAGGCAAATGCCCTTCCACTGTGTTATCTCTCAGATATTCAAATTTCTTTTCCTTTTTTTTTTTTTTGTCACACCTGGCAGTGCTCAGGGGTTACTCCTGGCTCTGTGCTCAGAAATTGCCCCTGGCAGGCGAGGGGAACATATGGGATGCCGGGATTTGAACCACCGGCCTTCTGCATGCAGGGCAAATGCCCTACCTCCATGCTATCTCTCTGGCCCCTCAAATATTTCTTGAATGAAAAAATATGTGTAAGCAAATGATGATATCCTTCTATTAATATTTTAAATTGTATATTTGGTGCTTACTTTAGTTTGGACTCAGCCATCTACAGTAAGAAATGTTCTGAGATTACAATTTTATAGAAGAAAAAGCAGTGGCATTTGAAGACTTGTCACTCTGTTAAGCATTTGACTTCAAAGTGAATTTGTATTAGTCAAAATAATTTTAAAACATTTCAAGAAAGTGTGTCTAAAAATTAGATATATATGTGTACTTAACTCAATAAAGTTTGATTAATTACTTTCTCAATTTGTTTATTTACTCACAGTATCTAAGTAGGGAAAGATATAACTTTTCCAATATTAGAAGTACTCTTATATAACTTTATACTTTAAGATAAAACTGAAGAAATAATCAATATATTTTGAGTACATTGAATGTTTAAACTTTTTTTATATTCTAGGTTTGTTCTTCAATTGTTGTATTTCTTTTATTTGGGAAAATAAGCATGACCACTCTTTAAGTTCTATTTCTAATAAAACTTTTGTCAAAAAAAATTATTCTTTCTCATAAACTCACATAAAGTTTGAAGTATTTCTTTATAAATCTCTCAAATACAGTTACTATTTCTCATCAATAACAAATGTATCTTCAACAGCTGACAAATGTGTTTGATTATTGGGCCATCAATTTCACTCTTACTGAATAAAGTAGTTTGATTTTATTATTTACATGATTCTTAAAATATGCAGGCCTGTGACCATACAAATAAACATGTGCTTTTGGATCAGTAGAAATCCTGGTGTTTATGAACAGGTCCTTTGTATTTTTAACAATATCTGGCACATTTAAGGAAAATTCTACTGAAACATGTAGCTTGGATAATTGTGTGCTTTGTGATCTATGCCGGGCACAGACCCCAACCTCTGCTCTTCATGCAGACAGGAGTATGAAAATCTGTTATTGCAATTTGACATTTTCTTTGCATGATTAGGTCAGTTGGTAAATCTCCACTTTGCAGTTCTTAGAAGCCCAGATTTCCTGTTATAAAGCAATGTGTTTCTGATTATAGCTTTATTGAAGTCCAGACATTGTATCTATCTTCTAGCCGTTCTATCTTTCTTTTTTACATTCTATCAATAATAATTTTTGATCCTATGCAATGGAGCTTTCTAATAGAGGATTCAGAATTAAAGTAGTCATAGTGAATAGTTGGGTAGCATATAATCTATATTCATGATTTGAATATTGTGCTAATAAGTTGTAGAAGAGAAGTATAATCCATTGAACTAAATAAATTATTCTTCTCTTATCCAATTTACAACACAATAGAAAGCTTTAATATTATTCAATGCCTCCTGATGAGTCTGACCCATAGTAACAACTTTGCTCACATGACTTAAATGTTTTCTTATATAAATTTACATAAGCTTTTCATATGAGCTTTAAACTTGTTGCTGAGCAGATTCACATCTTCCATAGCTCATGAGTGTCCTTATATTTTTGAGAATATAATCTATTCTTCCTCATGTAGCATAGATTTGGTTTCCTTTCTCATGGTTGAATACTACAATAACTTCATTTTATGCTCTGATTATTATCAAATATTCTGTTTGATGTCAAATCCTGACATGACCTAAACTATCATTTCCCTGACTTCAACCTCTACTACTCACATACACTTTGCATGCTAAATTCTCAGAGCAATGACCTTCTTGCTGTTTTTTCAGTAAAACCTTTGACCTAGATCTTTCTTCTTTTTGACTCTTTTCCTGCCTCATCACTCTATTGACTTTTCATATGAGACCTTTTGCACAGACTGACTCATCGTGTCAGCAATTTGAATGACCCTTCACAAGTCACCTTATCAAAAGAAAGCTCTAAGGGGTTCTTCTATTACTCATTTTGTTTCCTTTCTAGCACTCCCCACCTTATAAAACAGCTTCAAGAACTCACTAATTTGGTCTTTGTCTTCCCATACAAAAATATGTTTTGCCTGTTCTGGAATGTATTTTTTTTCTCATTGAAGGAATGGGTGAAAGTTCAAATTATTCATTTTATTTAAGTCCACTATCTAGAAAAATTCAATTTATTTTAGAGTCTGAATTGATGATGATCAGCTAAGTGTCTATCAATGTTCATTTCTTGTTCTTATAGTCGCCTAATTACTACAGGATTTTCACATTCATTTATTTTCTCTTATGCCTGTAGTGACTAGACATTGAACATATTTCTAAATGTTGAACATATGTCTATTTGTGGTATTGATATTTGACATTTTATTTGTTTTATTTGAAAAAAATCTCACAGTATAGGACTCTTTGAACTCTTTGACTCACAAGTTTCTAAGAATAGAAAATAAAAATAGAATAACATCACCATTTCATGTTAGTAGATCTTTATGAATGATAGTATATCTTTATGAATGATAGTATATCTTTATCATTTCTCAAAGGTTCAGACTAAGTACCTAGAAAGATAAGAATAATTTTTGCATTTATTATAGAAAAATCATCAAAGAGACTTCACATTTATTTAGAATTATTTTTTGTTTGTTTGTTTTTGATTTTGGGCCACACTCGGCTGTGCTCAGAAATTGCTCCCTGTAGGCTAGTGGGGCCATATGTGATGCTGGGGATTGAACTTGGGTCTGTACTGGGGTCATCCGAGTGCAAAGCAAATGCCCTACTGCTGTACTATCACTCTGGCCCCACTTTTAGAATTCTTTTAGGAGGTATTTTTATAACTATTTTTTGAAAATTTTTTATTTAAAGAAAATGCATCACATAGTTGACAGAAGTGATTAAAATACATTTGTTTCAAGATAAGGGAAAGCAATGTATAACTTTATTATTTTAAGATAAGATTAATATTAGATGACTCGCACAAAGTCCCATGAGTAGGTATTAAAGAAGGTACCATATAATTTTAACCCTATTCCATTATTAGCTCTTAACTCCTCATCTGCTATAACTCTGTCTTCCTGTCTATAATTGTTTGACTGCCTTTGCTTTGTTTGGTTCCCTTTGGAATTTTTTAGAGTTACAACTTGTGTTTTTATTTTTAACATGCTATCTCAAAGCATCAACAAACAAAAGACTTGGGAATGGAAAACTTGATGCTCAAAAAATTAAAAAAAAATACCTTGGGAGAGATCATGGTTAGAGAAGATCCTTAGAACTTCAAAAGACCTGCAGTGAATCATTTCTTTCCACTTTACCTTTCTAGGCCAGAAATGTCTAACACATTTACTTATCATATATGGGAATTCTGTCCATATGATGGGGCCAAACCTCAATGCCCTTTTGGAGCCATACTCTGTGCTACATGGCTGGAAGGATTCAAAGGCTCTGGCTATCTAAAACCAATTTCATTGGCTGCCAAAGACTATTTGCAGATGTGATGGATAAAACAGAAGCATTTATTTCCTTTTCTGTTTTCACTTCTCCATCACTAAATTTTAGTTTTCTGTTAAGGGTAAAATACATCTTTAAGATGGGCTGATTTGTAAGCAACCAATAGAGTTGGCTAAGAGGCCTGTTTGAATTTTACAAATGGACCTTAATATAAAAGAAAGGTACAGATGCCCTTGGCCTACTCATCACGGACAGAACCTCCATTTTCTATTTGTACAAGTATCTTCTGGAATAAAATGATAAAATATAGAAATATGAATAGTGAGAGGCATATCATAGACTTTCCTCCTCAACTAGAATGATTCAATGATAGTAAAATAGGTCTCCAGTAAGTGCAAAAAATGCTATGAAGGAAAATCTGAGCAATTGAGGAAGAAAACTTTATTAATCATGTTTTATTTATATAGTAAAGATGCAAGTAAGAGGCTGTAGGGTCGTTAGGTTCTCAGAGTTTCCCTATTCTCTGCAAGCAAAGTGGTAAATATCTCTGAATCTGTTTCCAACTTACATTAAGGATAATATTTATCTTCAAGTTTGTTTTAAGATCTAATATAATATTAGATTCACAGAAGATAAAAGTTGATAATATTAAAAATTATGGAATAATGTAAGAAAGTCAAACTAAAGAAATGGTCATTCCTTTACAAAACCTTAGTAATTCAAAATATTTTAATAGATGTTTTCAATTTCAATTGAACTACCTTAAATAAAAATGCTTTCAAATCTCTTTCATAAATTGTAAGCTTAATGTAGAACTAAAATCAATGAATTAGAACTTCTAAAAAAAACCAAAATATGTTAAAGGTCAGTTTATTGGGTAGTTTATAGGCTAAAAAGATAAATAAAAGAAATATTCTTCACATATGAAGTGAATAGACCACATTAATTTTTGACACAAGTTGCTGGCCACTATGTATTTTTTGTAATATTATAAAATTGATTGTATTTTAAAGTGACACTTTCATTACCACTAGCTATACAGATAATGCACACCAAATTTTTTTACAAATACACGAAAATCTTAAGTTTTGCTCAGGTTTTTTTTCCTGAAAAAAATCATCTTTCATGTTTTATTATTTTCTAAGTAACATGCATTCATTTATAGAAATAAACATAACTTATATTCTACAGAAATTCCTAAAGAAAATTTTACTCATCAATCCACTAACTATAGGTGATTGTTATTTAAGTGTATATTATCTCATACATTTTTTATGTATTCAAAAATATTTCAAACTTATTTATATATAAATGCTCTACACTTTTAATGACAATATATAAATATATATTCAAAATATTTCTAGTGAAATCTATTAGTATGGTTATATAGTAATTTATATACTAATTTATTTAATGGACTCTCTTCAGTGCATTTTAAATATATGGTTTTCAAATTATTTCTATTAAAATATATACTTTCATTTTTATAGTTTTATAAAATTGATTCCTAACTAAAATTTCTAGGTTAAAGACAATTTGCATTAAATTTATTTTCATATAAATTTCTAAATTGTCTTTGCCAAAGTTGCTCTAGCATTTTTTCTAATGTTTATGGGTGACTTTTCTTTCATGTTTACATTAAATCTATAGTTAACTAGTTATTTAAAATATTCTTTTTTAAATTTATATTTACTGTTAAGCATGAACAAGTTTTTCACGGTTACTAAAATAAAGTTCCACTTTTTGTGAAGTTTTGGTTTATGTTTTTTTCCACGATTTTTTTGTCCATTAATATTTATCAATTTTAATGGCATTTTATATAATGGTCATTTTTGAAATTTATGATTTTAAAATTAAACTTCTAAATTTATAGCATCCATAATTTTAAGTTTAAAATGTTAATTTTATATGAATAATATCAACAACAACCAAAAAAGGGACAAGGACACATAAAGAAGTAAGATGAACCTGAGGGAAAGAATTAGTATATCCTAGGAATTACTTAAAATAGTAGTTAAATTACAACATAATAGAATAAGATTACATATTAATTTTTTCCTAACAGTTAACATTTTTAAGTATTGCCTATGTTTTAGAATGAGCTGTTGAAATCTTCTGAGGGGCTTTGTAAATGAGTTACATACCTTTCTGTCTGGATTGCATAATCCGAAGGGATGGGCTGGATAAATTCTCAAGATGTCCTTTTGGCCAGAGTAATTATTTTCTTTTATTTTTACTTAAATTTGAGATTTTTAAAAACCCTAATTTAAGTAATTTTTCAGTTGACGTACTAATATTATCTATGTGGTTGTTCCCAAAAAATATAAAAAGCTTAAGAAAAATTAAGTATATTTCTGAATTTAAGAACAAATTGAAGTAGTTCTGTTTTTCAATTCTTCCTAATGGCAAAAGGCATACATAAAGTTTGACCATGAGTCATCTACTGAAGCTTTAATTTCTTACTGCTCTCTTGTGGCCATTCAAATGTACTGTCCAGATGCCTTTTGAAAAATTTCCATAATATAATAAATATTATTTCAAATTGGGTCATCAAATTTAGTGGTGGTTTTGATAGCAAATCAAGCTTCTCAATAGAAAAAATAGATATAAAATAATTTTTATTATTAAGTATTTGCAGGATGAAGTTGTTAATAAGAAAATTTCCTCTCCCTTTTAAAAGAATATCTAACCACATTGTTACTCATCTATGAAGGCATCAAAAGACTGATATTTGAGATAGTTTGCCATTCTCAAAGTAAAATAATGAAATCTCATCTGACTCTGTTACTACAGTTTTGGGAATATCACTAGTGTTTAAATTTAGTCATAATAATGTAAAACATCCTCTTATTTGGATAGGGGGCTCAATAAAAAGGGAGCTTTTATTGAACCTAATTATTTTATTAATGTCTAATTAGACATTACAGTATAATTACATATAGCTAAAATTAAATTTCTCTGTGACATTTGACCATATAATATTGCTCATGAACAGGTAAGGTCCAAGAATTGTCATGTCAGTCATTTTAAGAAGACGACAAAGTAATTTAAAGCTCACCTTCCATAAATAACACTTTATCTCTGAGTGTTTTTATAAAATTCATGATGTTTAGTATAATTTTAATTAATTGGATATAGATTTTATATGCATATTCCTTCAAACATGGCAGACAGCAGGTTTTAATTTAATAAATAATTGCATTATCATTTCAGCACATCTACATATAAGTATATCAGCACATCTATCATATATATTCTATTGGTTGTAATTCCAAGAATTTTGTGTAGAACTAAACTCAGGATGCCTAGTGTTAGGTTACTTCAATATATTGGAGTAACATTGCAATGGAATATCCTGGTGCTACAATAGTAACCACTCTTCCCAAGCAGCTACAACCCCTGTGAATTTATAGCTTATAAACTGAGACATAATCCATAAAGTAATAGAAAACTACTCATAATCCATGAGGTGATGTAAAATATAATATGTACATGCAGAAAATCCATAGTAAGCATTATGTAGGGTCAACTAGTGCAGGGAATAAAGTTATCCTGTATAACGTAAGGAAAATGAAAAAATAGAAATCAAAATCCTGAGAAGAAAAGACTTTAAAAGCTATTGCAAATAGCACTGCTATAAATATAGGTGTGAGGAAGGGATTTTTGTGTTGTATTTTTGTGTTCCTAGGGTATATTCCTAGGAGTGAAATAGCTGGATCAAATGGAAGCTCAATTTTCAGTTTTCTGAGGAATCTCCATATTGTTTTCCATAAAGGCTGGACTAGAGGGCATTCCCACCAGCAGTGAATAAGAGTTTCTTTCTCTCCACCTCACCACCAGCACTGATTGTTCTTGTTCTTTGTGATGTGTGCCAGTCTCTGTGGTGTGAGATGGTACCTCATTAAGATGTCCTTCAACAGATGAATGGCTAAAGAAACTGTGGTACATAAACACAATGGAATATTATACAGCTGTCAGGAAAGATGAAGTCATGAAATTTTCCTATACATGGATGGATGTACATGGAATCTATTGTATTAAGTGAAATTAGTCAGAGGGCGAGAAATAGACACAAAATAGTCTCACTCATCTATAGATTTTAAGAAAAATTAAAGACATTACTGTAATAAGGTCAAGACCAGCTCACAATTTAAAGCTCACCACAAAGAGTGGTGAAAGCTGTTAGGGAAATAACTATACTAACTACTATTAGGATGACAATGTTAAAGAATGAGAGAATACAGGCAGGGGCAGGGGAGGAGAGGGGCATTGGTGGTGGGAATGTTGCACTGGTGAAGGGGGAATATTTTGTTTATGACTGAAGCCCAACTAAAAACATGCTTGTAATCCTGGTGCTTAATATTTATATATAAAAAAAGAAAGAAAGAAAAACGCTTCAGAGTTTCAGAGCTATCGCATCTCAAGGTAGTGTAAGATGACACCAGCTACTAACCTAAAACAAAGGCATTCTTCCATTTTCCTCTTTCCTTTTCAAAGGCTAGTTACTGATAGCCTTTTGATATGTAAAAGTTCAACTGGATCTTGTTCTACCCTCCCCCACCTGATTGAGTTTTGTACTGAAAATAAAGAAAAGTCAGTTTGAGGGGCTGGAGAGATAGCATGGAGGTAGTGCGTTTGCCTTGTATGCAGAAGGACGGTGGTTCGAATCCCGGCATCTCATATGGTCCCTCGTGCCTGCCAGGGGTGATTTCTGAGCACAGTGCCAGGAGTAACCCCTGAGCACTGCCGAGCGTGACCCAAAAACAAAAACAAAAAAAGAAAAGTCAGTTTAGCTTGGCAAACAAATAAAAATAAAAAAGCTATTGCAAAAGTTTGGTGAAAGATAATGGTTATAAAACTGTGACTGTGCACGAGGAATAGAGAAAAAAGATGATCATCATCAGTCAGAATTTATGAATCGTATATTAAAGGTAATAGTGATATTCTGTATGTTTCTTAGTGTAAGATATCAATAACCATTTTAACAAAATAGTTAACAAAGCACTTCAGATAATAGAAAAACATAACTGCTAGCAATTGTATGAATCAAAATCTCAGCTATTTTATTTGGGGACCTACCAAGTGGTACTCAGTGCTTAATTCTGGCTTTGTGCTCTAGGATGTCTCTTGGCTATGCTTGGGCAATCATATGCAGTGCCAGGGAACAAACCTGAATTGGCCACATTGAAGACAAACTTCCTAACCCCTATAGAATTTCTCTGACCCAACTGTCAGGACTTGTTTTTAGGAATTTGCATATATAAGCCCTTAAGATCTTCCCACCTGTACTGTAATTGGATAAGATACTATCAAAATTGCACAATCTCTAAGTATCTAGCTTGAGTTCACACAACTGGACCTAGAAGATATTACTGTATTTTCCGGCTTATAACACGACTTTTGAAACAAAAAAAAAAGTTAACGGAAAATCTGGGGTCGTCTTATAGGCCGAGTATATCCCGAAAAATATTTCAATATGCCGCTAAACAAAAATGGTCTGAATATTGCTACAAAACGAATTTTCCAACTCGATCCTGCACCAATCACAGCAAAGCTGCTTGGACCGCCTCTCTAACTCAGCCAATCCAAGCAGGCTTTTTATTCATGCAAATTAGACAATGTTCTGGACCCGAATCTACACTGTAAAAAGCCTGCTCAGATTGGCCAGAGTCAGAGAGGAAGTCTATTACAGTATAACCTTTGAACCTTTGCTTGTTGTGATTGGCTCACTGTGGTACATACAGTTGCAGCACAGGAACATTCTGTCTGATACAGCAAATATAGGCCTAAACCTATGTTTTAACTGCAAAATTAGGGGGTCATCTTATACACCAGTCGTCTTATACACCGGCAAATATGGTATGTTAAATGAAGAAAACCAGAAAAAGGATAAATACAAGATTATATTTCTTATATGAGGTATTTAGATTAACTTCATTAAGAACTACCATGGGTTGCTAAGAATACTCTAGGCCCCAGAATATAGTGAGGAGAAGGAAGAAAATGAGTGGGAGAGGAGAAATATACATATGGAATGATGGGAGACAGGGGCTAAGGAATTTCAGGTACAAACTTTAACAACCAAAATTAAAAAGATGCCTGTTATAATGACAAGCTGGGCTAAGGGTGGTAACATAGGATGAACTCTGGAAATATTGGTGGAAGAATGTTTACATTGGTGGTGGTATTAGTCTCAAACACTGTATGTTTAAAACCCAACTATGAATAACTTTGTAAATCACAATGGTTTAAGTAAAAAATTTAAAAAGTTAATGTGTGATTGTGGTGCATGTTTAAAAGCTTTTCAATGAATTGGCTGATTCTTTTCCATGTGGAAAGGCTAGAAACAATAGCATATATCTACATGTGCCACAAAAATGTCACAAAAATACCTTTGTCAGAGCACTATTCACTTGAGTATAATGGCCAACAGTGGGCAGAGTATCACACTAGTAATAGTTATAAAACAGACTTTTAATGTGAATGTTTGATGATTGACTGAACTGGGCATATCATCAATATTTTAGCACAGAATATTTCTACAAGAGCTCAAGTGAGGATTCAGAGGAACAACCTGCCATCACTATAGCAGTCAGATGTTTTCCAAATTGTCACAAAGCAATACCCACAATGAATTATCCATTGGTACCAATTAAGTTTAGTTTGTAGTTAAACTGTCTGAGAGGGTGGTAGAAAATGACTTTTAGGAGAGTCTAGAATTCACTGGGAAGTAGCCAATTCTGCTATACTAAAGTTTCACACATAATTTGAATAGATAAATGAAAGACAGTTGGTCAGTGTCCATCTGTGTGGACTAGGGAGTCTTCAGCCAAAGCAAGTCTGAAAATACTTAAGTCTTTAGGGAAAAAAATGAGACTTGGGGTTCTTATAGACATTACACAATGTCCTCTTAAATTTTTTCAAGTGCATTTATACAGTCAACATATATTTGAATGTATATACTTTTCAGTGAACAAAACAAACAAGGAAAAAGAAAAATAGTAGCAAATGCAGCAAATGAACTGGAGTTATTCAATTAAGAAAGAATATGGCGTTGGAGTGGTGGCACAGTGGAAGAGTGTTTGCCTTGCATGCAGCTGACCTAGGAGGGACTGCAGTTCAATCTCCTGGCCTCCCATATGGTCCCCCAATGCCAGGAGCAATTTCTGAATGCATAGACAGGAGTAACCCCTGAGCATCACCAGGTGTGGCTCAAAAACAAGCAAAACAAGAAAGCAAGAAAGAATATGGGCCTCTGGTTGAGTCTGTAGGACTTCCTGTCTTAATGTGAAGCATGCCAGGTTATTGAGAATTTTCTTCATTGATTTTGCATGGACAACCCTACTCTATCCCACTCAGTTCAGGAGTGGGATATGGGTGAACGTTTTCCGGAATGACTACAGGGAGACAGACAAGTAATCTTGGTGCCATTGGGGGCTGCTTCCTGTTTGTTCATTTGATAAAGATAGATATCCAGAGGGGCAACTGAATGGTTTTATTTTCCATAAATAAATACATCTAGAATAACAGTTGAAAACTGCTCTAGAGAAGTCAGTTTTCCACATACTTAAATTCTAGCACATAACCAAATTTCTCTTGGTTCCAGATATCTCCAATTGCAAAACTATAGATTACTTGGTATTCTCACACATTAGAACAGGCTCAAGTATGATGTGAGGCATTTAAGCTTGAAGGATAGTTTCTCTCTCTCTGCTTGACTCTTCTTATATAAATGCAGGAACCAGCAATAGCTAATTTAATATTATCTTAATCCTTGAAAATTCCACTTTGTTTTGAAATTTTCCAACTTCTAATTTAAGTTCTTCACAGAATAATTTAATCGTAGACTAAATGTTATATTTGAAATATAGAAGTAAGATCTGTTATAGCAAAAAATAGTATATTACTTATATATAAGCCCTTGAAGTCTAAATGCTCTTGAAATTTTTATGATTACACCTCATGATCATGAAGACAGCAACCTTATTCTATTTTACAGGTAGCAGACACCTTGAACTTATATCTTTAGAATGTATGGAATCCATTTTCCTCCTTACCTAGAGGACTTAGTTGCAACTCTCTGGAACAAATCCACCCTTGAAGTCTAGCTTGAGATTCTACACCTCTCACCTGTATAAAAGTGCTCTTAATTTATTTGAAGAAGAAGGCCACAGTACTGCTATTTAAAAATCAAACATGTATTTTATTTAGCACACACACATTGAGTCTTTGTTTCTGGCCCAATATAAACTTCCTTGTTTCAAAATGAGAAATAGTGAATACGACACTCTATTAATTGAGTTAGCAATAAATCTTACTTTTCTGAAATGCAACTAGTAAGCAGTTGTTTGTTTTCCTTAAATAAGTGTCAGAAAGAAATTTAACTCAGAATGTAGAGCCATACTGTCTGTAGAGTATCTATTATCATTTCTGTTTTATGATTCTTCAGGCATAGGAAACCTCAGAAATAAATTGAAAACTTAAAAAAGAACCCATGTACACATAAATGATAGAAGGAAACTTAACAGAGGGAACCAGAATTCAGGCATACTGACATTTTCAATATTCCAGAAATTAGAATAGATGACCTATTTCTGGTATCCAAATTTGAGTGACAGTGAAAAATTAAGAAGAAATTACAGGGATTAGAAGGACAGTACAACAGATAAGATGTTTGTCTTGCATGCTGCCAATCTGGGTTCGATTCCCATATATTCCTCATATTTCTTAGGAATCAAACTGATTCTTGCCAGTAATGAGCTTTGATTTCAGAATTACTGGGTCATCTGGGAGAGTGACTCTTACCTTTCTGAGGAATCTCTAAACAATTTTCCGAAGAAACAAAGCCAGATTATATTCTCAACAAGAGTTGGATGAAGGTTAATTATTTTTTTTTTACCACATCCTGCCAATTCTAGTTGTTTTCAGTCTTTTTTTTTGATAAATTCCATCCTCACTGGTGTGAGATAATATCTCATTGTTGTTTTGACTTTCATTACTCCAAAAATAAGAGACAATACAATTTTTATTTGTCTACTGGCCATCCATGTCTTTTTAAAAGGAAGCCTTTGTTCACGTTTTCTCCCAAATTTTTGATATGATTATTGAGTTGTTGTTTTTGTCATTAAGCTTTATGAGTGCTTTACATAATCTGGATTTTGAATCTTTATCTAATATATTGTATTAAAATATTTCCCATCTAATAGGGTGTCCTTTTATTTTAGTCAGAGGCTCTTTTGCCTTGAATAAAATCTTTAACTTGACATAGTTTTATTTGCATATTTTTGTTTTATGTGATATAAAATCCTTTTTTTAAAATAATTTTTATTTTGACCAAAGTAAATTACAAATCTTTCACAGTAATATTTAAGGTACATAGTGACATTGAATCAGGAGCATTCCCACCATCAGTGCTGTCCTCCTTCCACCTCTGTTCCCAGCATGCATCCCGTATCCCCTTCCTTTACCCCTTTGGACTGCTAGTATATAACTGGTTCCCTTTGTGTCTAGCTTGTTGTAGATTGGGTATCAATTCTGTTGTACTTGACTTTGGATTTGGTGTTTAAGTCTGATCATTTTTTTTTATTTCTACTCATACAACAATTGTTCATACAACAATTTGGTCTTGGTACCATCCATTTCCCCCCTCAGTTTATGAGGCAAAACAAGATGATTCAAATTATGTGGTTCTGTTTGAAATAGAAAAAAGGAAATAAGAGAAAGGAAACAAAAAAAAAAAAGAAAAGAAAAGAAAACAAACAATAAAACAGGCAAACAAAAAAACCGTGAGGAGTCCGTCTAGAAGTTATAAATATCAACTTAAAAGAAGAAAGATTTTCTGGCACCATAAAAAGACTTGGGTTGTAAAAAAGAACATGTAAGGAGCCTGTAGTTATTCCCATGACAGTATGCTTCAAGGGCGGAGAAATTCTGTATCTCTTCCAGTGGTCGGCAACCTGCCACATGTGGCTCTTTACACTTTTAATTTGGCTCTTCTGTGTGCCAGGCGGCTGATACAGGAGTCAGGATTCTGCTCCTAGCCTCTGTCAGTGCACGCCTTGTGTGGCTCTCAAAATAAATTTCAATCGTGGTTTTGGCGAGATTTGGCTCAGTTGAAAAAAAAAGGTTGCCGACCACTGTTTAGGCCAAGGCAATTCCGAAGAAGAAGAAGAAGAAGAAGGAGGAGGAGGAGAAAGAGAAAGAGGAAGAAGAAGAAGGAGGAGGAGGAGGAGGGAGGAGGAGGAGAGGAGGAAGAAGAAGAAGAAGAAGAAGAAGAAGAAGAAGAAGAAGAAGAAGAAGAAGAAGAAGAAGAAGAAGAAGAAGAAGAAGCCGCCAGTGTAGTGATTCAAGCAGTAAGGCATGCCTTACCCACACTAGCCTAAGAAGGACCACGGTTCTATCCCCCCTCCCCCCAGCATCCCATCGTGTCCCCCAAACCATAAGTGATTTTGAGCGCATAGCCAGGAGTAACTCCTGAGAGGTGTGGCCAAAAAAAAAAAAAAACCACAAAATACAATAAGAATGGAAAAAGAAGAAAAATAATAAATTGTGCTTTTCTTCTTCTTCTTCTTCTTCTTCTTCTTCTTCTTCTTCTTCTTCTTCTTCTTCTTCTTCTTCTTCTTCTTCTTCTTCTTCTTCTTCTTCCTCTTCCTCCTCCTCCTCCTCCTCTTCTTCTTCCTCCTTCTTTTTTATTTCATGCTCATGGTTATTGTTTGGTTGTTGTCTTTATTGCTGTGGTGCATTATTGTAGTCACTGGTTTCGGCTTTTTTGGTTTGACTTTTTGTTTTGTTTTGTTTTTGTTTCTAGTATTTTTTTAAAGTGAAATAAAATCTTTTAAGGCATGTCTCTGGTGCATATGATGGAGATTTCTACATATGTCGCTACTCCTAAACATAGAAGCATGAATTAAAAATATGTATGCACAATTCTATTCATTTCAGCTCTTCATATAATAGCTACCATATGGAAACAACCCAAATGTTTAACATAATATAAATAAACTGTGGTATATATCTATCTATTTCTCTATATGTGTGTTACATGTATATATACACAATAAATAATGGAGTGCTATGCAATTAAAAAGGAGAATCATTTAGCTTGCTGCAATATGGATGGGATGGAGGGCATCATATATTGTGAAAAAACATAAAGGGAAAAGAACACAGGTTTGATTACCTGACTCTTCTGTGGTATAAAGACAAAGCAAGCAAATAGGTAATATTGGTCAATGGGAAATACTTGAGCCTGGAATAGAAAACTAATCACCATGGGCCAGAGAGATAGCATGGAGGTAGGGCATTTGCTTTGCATGCAGACAGATGGTGGTTCGAATACTGGCATCCCATATGATCCCCCAAGCCTGCGAGGAGCAATTTCTGAGCATAGAACCAGGAGTAATCTTTGAGCACTGCTGGGTGTGACCCAAAAACCAAAACAAACAAACAAAACTAATTCCCAATCAGTGGAGAATGAATTTGTAGGGGTAGGACCCTCTATTCCTTCTCATCAAACGCAGCCCAGTGCCACTTCCAAAGTCTTTCCCCAAGTTGCCTCCATGTTTCACTGTTGGTCCTGATCTCCCAGCTGTCTCTTGCCCTATCTCAGTTTTGTCTTCAGAGAGAGGGACCCTCCAGTCACACATCAATCTTCCTCTTCCCAAACTGGGATATTGAGAAATTTCAATCTATATCAGATATTTTCAGATGTATTGTACCTAGCACTTCTTTCTCTTAGAAAATATATAACTCGAGACTCAGTTGAACAAACCAATAAACTACTAGTTGGCAACAGTTTTGATCATATTTACTTAACCTTGCATGTTTAGGAAAATAACCTCTAAAGCAGATATACATCTATCCACTTTTCTAAAACAACCTGAAAATGCAGCATTCTAACCTATTACATGCAAGAAAAAAATGGGAAACTAAGGAAGACAACTGCAATTGGAGATATGGAGAGAGCCATTAGCACACTTCCAAGCTCACAAAAATGCCTGATTCTTATAGATATTGTCCTAAAATCAGCACTCAAAGTTTTAGCAACATAAAGCAAGGAGACACTAACCTGCAAAATTAAGCAATCTATAGATGAACAATTTAACCAACTAAAAGAATAACTCTTAGAATTTGAGAGAATCCATACAAATGGAACTGAAAGAACTAAAAACCATGTTAGCAAGCCATAATAGTAGAATTACACAAATGGATAATCACATAGATGAACTTGAAGACAAATTACAAGTCAGTATTAATGAAGAGTCAAAAAAGAAAGAAGAGACAAAACAATAGAAGAAAATGTAAGTTACCTAATAAACAAAAACAAAAGCAATAACCTCCAAATTGTAGGAATACCAGAAGGGAAGGACAAAGGAAGAGGGGAAGAACAAGTAGTGAGGGAGATAATAGCAGATAACTTTCTCACTGTCTGGAAAGAAACTGCTCTACAAATCTAAAAAGCTAAAAGAGTGCCAAGCAAAATAGACCCTAACAGAATAACACCAAGACAGAGTACTGTAATTCAAATGGCAACCCTCCAACTATTTGCAGATGACATGATGAAGACCCTAAAGGGTCTACAAAAAAAAAGCTCCTAGAAACAATGAACCAATACAGCAGAGTGGCCAGTTAAAAGCCAATATACAAAAGAAAGTAAGTTGCATTCCATTATAGAGAAGAAAGAGATTAAAGCATCTATCTTATTTAAAAAAGTGTCCCAAACTCAAGTACCTAGGAATCAACCTAACAAGAAAGGTTAACAAAATCTTAACAAACAGAAACCAATCATCAATTCAAAACACTTAATGAAAGAAAACACTTATGAAGAAGACATAATGAAATGGAAGAACATTTTATGCTCATGAATTGGGAGAATCAATATAATCAAATTGACCATCTTACCTAAACTACTATATAGATTCAATGAAATCCCTATTCTAATTCAGACATTCTTCAATGACTTAGGATAATCAATTATAAACTTCGTGTGGAATCATAAAAGACCTAGGATAGCCAAATCCATATTGAAATACAAGAAACTGGGAAGCATCTCATTATAATTTGAAGCTCTACTACAAAGCTATAGTGATCAAAACAGCATGATTTTAAAACAAAGACAGACTTATATACCAACGGTCAGAATAGAATATCCAGTCATAAACCCCAAAGTATACGGTCAATTAATCTTTGAAATAGGAGCCAAGAATTTGAAATAGAATAATGACAATCTCTTCAACAAATGGTGTTGGAACAATTGGATAACTACATGTAGGATTCAAAGATCAATCCATATTTCACACTTTACACAAAAGCAGATTCAAAGTGGATTAAAGACTTCAAAATAGATCTGAATCCATAAAGTTTGTTGAGAAAAACATAAGCAGAAAACTTCAAGACAATAACCTTAAACAAGTCTTCAATGATAAGATGCTAATGGCAAGAGCTATATGATCAAATCTGAATAAATGAGACTACATCAAACTACAAAGTTTCTGTATGGCTAAAGAAACACTTTGGCTAAAAATAAAAGGCAGCTAACTGAATAGGAGGAAATTTTTGCATTCAACATGTCAAATAAAGGTTTGATACCTAGGATATTCAAAGTACAAAGGTTAACTCCACAAAACCTAAAAAAAATCCATCAAAATATGGAGAGATTTAATGAACAGATACTTCTCTGAGGAAGACTAACAGAAATATGAAAAAATGTTCATCATCATTTATCATGAGAGAAATCCAAATCAAGACACAATGAGATATCATCTTATACCAGTGAGAATGGCATATATCAAAATCAATATTTTATGCATTTCTGGTTATTTCTAGATTACTGAAGATACGCAGTCATTTTAAATTTGACTGTTTTAAATAATTTTCCAGTGAAATCAGACACTGTACTCTTGCTCTAATATCTTTTTATGAATTCTTAAACATTTGTGTTTTGCTGTTCGTGAATTTTTCAGCTGAAAAAAAATTATTAAGAACTGTTTCTAGGGGACAGAGAAAATTAACAGTGGAAAGTGTTCTTGCTTTGCACGTGATCAGATTATGTTCAATCACTGTCACTAAATGTAGTTCCCCAAGCAATATATACATATATATATACATATATATACATATATACATATATGTATATTTATATCTACATATATATATGTTGCTTGGGGAACTACATATATATATATATATGAACAATCTCTGTTGACGGGACGTAATGAGAAAGGACTCTCATCCACTGCTTGTGGGAATGCTGCCTGGTCTAACTCCTATAGAAAACAGTATGGATGGTTCTCAGAAAACCCAAAATTGAGCTGCCACATGACCCATCAATCCTTCTTTTGGTTGTCTATCCCCAGGACAGAAAAATATCAATCCAAAGGATGTATGCACATCACTATTCATTGCAGCACTCAGTACAATAGCTAAGTCTTGTAATCATCCTAGATGCCCAACAACAGATCAGTGGATCATAGAGATGTGATGTCTATATAAAAAGGATTACTTAATAACTGTAAGGAATGAAACAATCATTCAATTTGCAGCAACATGGATGGGAGTATAAGATATTTTATTAAGAGCTCTAGCTGGCATGGGGTTGGGGGAGATCCCATGTGGAAGGCCTTCTCCCTAACTTGGGTGCGCTGGGAGCCTTGATAGGCTCCCAGCCTTCCCCTCTTCTGCCCCCCGGCCTCCAGGCCTTCTGGGGTGGCAGCCAGGGCGGCCAGACAAGGTGGGTGTCGAGGGGTCCCTCCTGGATGGGGTCCCAAGCTTTCCCCTCAGATCTAGGGAGGGAAGGGCACAGTGTGTAGGGTGGGCAGATCCTGGCTTCCGGCTCTCTCTCGATCCTCTCTTGAGCTGGAGGCTAGCTCTAGCTGGCATGGGGTTGGGGGAGACCCCATGTGGAAGGCCTTCTCCCTAACTTGGGTGCACTGGGAGCCTTGACAGACTCCCAGCCTTCCCCTCTTCTGCCCCCCGGCCTCCAGGTCTTCTGGGGTGGCAGCCCAGGCGGCCAGAAATGGTTGGTCCTAACTTGGGGTGTGCTGAGATTTGCTCGGTTGCGCTAAGTTTGTCACTGGCAATTTCTGACCACTCTGCATATGGAAAATACACCGCATGTATTAAGAGTATTCCTTATCTTTATGTTATGTTTTCTGTATCCAGAATGTCCATTTTGTATTCTGCCCTTTCCCACACCTCTACAAAGCTCAATTTTACTCCTTAACTCTCTCACCCCCCCAAACATCACTAACCCACATTACTCTTTTTAACTTCAGTATTGCACAATCCTAATCACAGACCAAAGCCGTGCATTGTGTGTAACAACCCCAAACTGTTTCAAAAGACATAAAATGGACACGTATTTCTTTAGAATATTTTGTGTTTTTTCTTTGACAACTATGTCTTACTAAATATTCTCTTATACAGTGACGATTCTTTTTATCACTTTTTATCTTCTCTTTATGAGTTGTTCAACAAGGAATTTTGGTGAAAGAGTCCCTTAGTTTAATGCTTATGATTGAACCATGCCATGGGGATCGTTGGACTTGTTCTTATGGCCCCCATATGCACCAATAACGCCACGTGGCATTGCTCCTTTTTTGCATAGGCACATTAAAATGGGAAAATACTATACATACAGATAAGATCCTATCTAATAGAGATTGGAATACACAAATCTTGTAGTGCAAAGGGACCTTACACCCTGAACATTGACATAATGACCTGGCACAGGCCTCAGAAGAAAGGGCATTTTCCATTCACCCCTGAACCAGGGAAGCCATCCATGAAACATCCAGGCTTGTCTATAACATCACCTGGAAGCAATCCTCTACCACGGAAGACCCTACCACTGCTCAGACATCGTCGTGCTCAAAAGAGATTTCCCTTAACACTGAGAAGACTTAACAACAACGACCTGCTTACAGGACAGGGCTTCCTGCATTGCCCTTTAATGGTGAGGTGAAACGAGAGGACACTCCACATCCTGATTTCAATGTAGGATATGCAGATTCCAGGATCTTTAATATAGAAACATGATACCAACAACAGAGACTGTGTGAAAAGTGTATTGGCACTACGGACAATGTCTTCGATTGGACGATCTAACTTGCCTGGTGCCTAGAGTTGGTCTTATGCCAGGAAACTTCAGGGGTAGGGTCTCTTTGTACTTAGGCCAAGGTTATTTCTTTCCATGCCCCTCATATTTTGGTGGGCCTATGCAAACAACAATTGCCACTCTAACACCGTTTTTACTGTGCTCCTTTGACTCCAATCCTTAAAAAAATCCCACTTAAAATTTGAGGTTAACTTAAGCTGATATGCATGTACATGGAAATGTAAAAAGTACTATGCCTCTAATGTTTAAGGAGTTACGTAAGTTTTATGGCTTTAGATAGCCTTGTGTGCTGTTAAGAAATATTATAATGTGTTACAATCTGGGGACTTGATGGACAAAGTAATTGTACATGATTCTGTTTTATTTATCTTAATGTTCTTTGGTTGAGAGTTCAAAGTTAAGATATCAGCAAGGGGACTTCTTCTGAGAATTATGTTATGGGTGATTGTCCTTCCACTGTAACTTTACCTTGTCCTCTTTCTTTGCATCTTTGTTCTCATAATTAAAAATAAAAAATTGAAAAAAGATATTTTATTAAATAAAGTTAGCCAGAAGAAGAAGGATAGATACAGAACAATATCACTTATATGTGATGCTTAGAATAACTGCATGAAGAAATGCAATGGTCTAATGGAAGTTGCCTCGAACACCCTTTGCCCTAAAGTATAGAAAGGAGAAGGAAAGAAACTGAGTGGAAGAGGACAAAAATAAATATGAAAGGATGGAGACCAGGAGCCAAGCAGTCTCAGGTGCATTGGTTGTTTTACAAAAGGACAGAACTAAATATCCAAACCAAAGGCAACAACAGTGGAATCAAGAGACCCAAACCTTAAGATCTAAACTGTTATACTGGGCCTGTTATACTGGCAGAATGGGAGTAAGGGAATGGTACCATGAATGCACCTAGGGAACATTGATGGTGGGAAGTTGACACTTGTGGTGGATTGGCCCTAATCCATTGTATGTCTAAAACCCAACTATGAAGGACTTAGTAAATCACAATGGTTTCAATAAAATTAAAACAACAACAACAGCAACAATAACAACAACAACAACAACAACAGCAACAATAACAACAACAACAACAGCAACAACAACAACCCTGAAGACTCCCTTGAAATTGGACTGGGATACCCCCCTTGGCAAACGTTTTAACAATTCGAGGGGAGGCAAGGAAAAGATCTTCCTACCTGCAGTGTGACCTAAAAGCCCGGGCCCTCTGGGCCTGAGAAAAAACGTATGGAGATGTCTGCTCTGTATTTCTCTCTCTCTCTCTCTCTCTCTCTCTCTCTCTCTCTCTCTCTCTCTCTCTCTCTCTCTCTCTCTCTCTCTCTCTCTCTCTCTATTGCAACCTTCAGGCCTCCCCGGGTCTTCTCTGTCCAGTGAATTATATCTACTTATATCTCCCTTAGAAACACCCCGGCAGTCTGCAGCAGCAGACTTCAAGTTGCAAACTGGAATAAAAGGGTACTTAGTTTCTCCATCTCTCTTCTCTTCTCTATCTCCCTGGGCAGGTGCTACAGAAAAATAATACTAAAACTTATTTGGTTTAGATTTTAGGGCCTTTCTGTGCTACTGAGGTACATTTAAAAAAATAAATAAAATCACCTCGGGGCCAGAGTGATGGCACAGATTTAGGCTTTTACCTTGCAAGCAGCTGACCTAGTATGAAGAGCAGTTCTATTCCCCCGCCACCTCGCCTACCGTATGATTCCCCCAAGCTAGGATCAATTTCTGAGTGCATAACCAGGAGTAACCCCTGAGCATCACCGGGTGTAGCCCCCAAACCAAAATAAAATAAAATAGAATAAAATAAAGTAAAAGGTACCAGAAATATTGATGTAATTTAAACTATACTAAACATATTGTAAAAGTGACATACTTGTAGGAAAGAAATTTTAACAAGCTATATTGTATTGTGTTGTATCAAGATCATTTGGAGAATAAACAAATTAAAATCTTTTGTAGGTAGGAATATTTTGTGCTTTTGTAGTTTGATGTAGTCTAGTCTGTTTCTGCTTTTGTTTTCTTTACCTTGAGGTCAGATCATTAAAGATTCCTCTGAAGTCAAGATCACTAAGAGTCCTGTTTATGTTTTTCTCAGTGTATTTAATATAAATGGGTTTTATTCAATTTTGATTGATTTTTTTATAAAAAGTATGCGATAGGGGTCCAATTTTTTTTTAACATGTGCCTATACAGTTTCCCAAACACCAAAATGGAGAAAGGAGGCAGTTTTCCAGGATGAAAGAAGGATGGCTATTTGGCATGTAAAAAGTCATTATCTTGGGCCAGAGAAATAGCATGGAGGTAGGGCATTTGCCTTGCATGCGGAAGGATGGTGGTTCGAATTCCAGCACCCCATATGGACCCCCGAGCCACCAGGAATGATTTTTGAGTTATCCAGGAGTAACCTCTGAGTGCTTCCGGGTGTGGCCCATAAACCAAAAAATAAAATCATTATCTTGTTCATGATCATGATGAATGTTCATGATGAATGTACATGATCATGTTCATTATCACTTAATATCACTGTCAAGTCATAACATCAATAGCTTATGCATGATCTATTATGACAATGATGCAGCATGAATAGTCTGCATTTAAAACTTTGGAAAAAATAAGTGATAGTTAAACATATAAACTCCCAATTCACTGCTGATATTACTTTTGCATAATTTAGACTTCTTAAAAACTTTGTCTATTCTCAAAAATTACTGATATAGCATCCAAACAAACCCCCCAAAAATACACCTGGGTCAATTCCACCCCAAAAAAACTTCACAGGAATTTTAATTTAATTTAATTTTTATTAATATCTTTATTTAAACACCTTGATTACAAATATGATTGTGGTTGGGTTTCAGTCATGTAAAAAACACCCCTTCCTTCACCAGGGCAACATTCCCATCACCAATGTCACAGATCTCCCTCCTCCCCACCCCACCCCGCATGTAATCTAGACAGGCTTTCTACTTCCCTCATTCATTCACATTGTTATGATAGTTCTCAATGTAGTTCCTAGTTATTTCTCTAACTGCATTCATCACTCTTTGTGCTGAGCTTCCTGTCATAAGCTGTATTTTCCAGCCCTGCTTACTTTTGTCTTTGAGAATTATTGCAAAAATGTCTTTTATCTTTCTTAAAACCCATAGATGAGTGAGACTATTCTCTCTCTCTCTCTCTCTCTCTCTCTCTCTCTCTCTCTCTCTCTCTTTCTCCCTCCCTCTGACGTATTTAACTCAGCATAATAGATTCCTTGTACATCCATATATAGGAAAATTTCATGACTTCATTTCTCCTGACGGCTGCATAATATTCCATTGTGTATATGTATCACTCTTACTTTAGCCATTCATCTGTTGAAGGTCATCTTGGTTGTTTCCAGAGTCTGACTATTGTAAATACTACTGCAATGAATACAGGTGTGAGGAAGGAATTTTTGTATTGTATTTTTGTGTTCCTAGGGTATATCCCTAGGAGTGGTATAGCTAGATCATAAGGGAGCTCAATTTCCAGTTTTTGGAGGAATCTCCATATTGCTTTCCATAAAGGTTGGACTAGACAGCATTCCCACCATCAGTGAATAAGAATTTCTTTCTTTCCATATCCCCTCCTGCACTGCTTGTTCTTATTCTTTGTCATGTGTACCAATTTCTGTGGCATGAGATGGTACCTCATAGTTGTTTTGATTTGAATCTTCCTGATGATTTGTGATGTTAAGCATTTTTTTCATGTGCCTTTTGGCCATTTGTGTTTCCTTTTTGACAAAGTGTCTGTTCATTTCTTCTCCCCATTTTTTGATGGGATTAAATGTTTTTTTCTTGTCAAGTTCTGTCAGTGCCTTGTATGTTTTGGATATTAGCCCCTTATCTGATGGGTATTATGTGAATAGTTTCTCCCACTCAGTGGTGCCTCTTGTATCCTGAACACTATTTCCTTTGAAGTGCAGAAGCTTCTCAACTTAATATATGCCCATCTGTTTATCTCTGCTTCCACTTGTTTGGAGAGTGCTGTTTCCTCCTTAAAGATGCCTTTAGTCTCAATGTCATGGAGTATGTTACCTACGTGTTGTTCTATATATCTTGTGGTTTCATGTCTGATATCAAGGTCTTTAATTCATTTGGATTTTACCTTTGTACATGGTGTTAGCTAGGGGTCTGAGTTTGCTTTTTTGCAAGTAGCTAACCAGTTGTGCCAACACCACTGTTGAAGAGGCTTTCCTTGCCCCATTTAGGATTTCTTGCTCCTTTATCAAAAATTAGGTGATTGTATGTCTGGGGAGCATTCTCTGAGTACTCAAGCCTATTCCACTGCTCATGGTCTTTATTCCAATACCATGTTGTTTTGATAACTATTGCTTTGTAATACAGTTTAAAATTGGGGAGATAATGCTTCCCACAAAACATTTTAATTTTAAAGGTTATATTCATACTTACTATCATCACTATATTATTGACAGGAACCAAGATATATAAATAATATAAATGTTTGAGAAAAGATGATTGGATAAAAAATGATTTACAGATACACAACAGAATAATACTCAGTTAAGAGCAGCAAAGACTAAATCTTGTAAATATTTTTTGCCATAACTTGGATGAAATTGGAGGCAGTTCTGTTAAGTAAATTCAGAAAGAAAGACAAATACTGAATTATCTCACTTATATGTGGAGTATAAAGAAAGAGAGCAATATGTTTCCAAATGTAAGTAAGCCTAGATACGGTCAATCAAATTGTGATCTGAAGGTGCTGAACTACAGGTTGATGGAAGGGGCTGTAGGATAATGTTGGTATGATTCTGGCACTCTAGAAGTGAGCATGGTGAGGCAGAACTGAATATAAGTGAAATATAATAGCATTGGTATTATAAAGAGTAAATTAATAAAAAAGGTAAGAAGAAAATCAAAGGCTGATTATTGTCCTGTAAGCTTGGGAGTGTTTCAAAAGGAAGATAGTGGTCTCTGGTTTCAAGTGATATGAATAAAGTGATATTTAATAATAATAATAATATTCAATAATAATATTAATAAAGTGATATTCAAGTAATATTAATAATGTACAGACCAGGGATTAAAATTTAGTTCATTTAGTTTTAGGAGGCTATTTGGGATTAGAAGTGAATTTACTCAGAGTGGTGGCATGAACAGGAGGGATGCAATGAGTAAAGGGAGGAGGCTTGAAACATAATTTTTAATTAAACTAAATTGTCAGGACGAATGAAATTATTGTTGGAAATGAATATATTTTCAATTCAACAACAGTTTCGTAGTTCTTAAAAGGGGCCAGCCATATAATATTGTAAGGATTAACATGCTTTTTTGCTACTGAATTCTCTGTTTTTTGTTTTGGATTTTTTTGAACCACACCCAGAAGTGTTCTAGGATTACTCCTAGCTCTGTGCTTAGGGATTACTCCGTTTGGGACCCAGCAGACCACATGGAATCAAGAGTTTGAATCCTGTTGACTGCAAGGAAATCATCCTTCCCACTCTAATATATCTTTGACCAGTACTTAAATTTCTTTCTAATTTTAGGTACCATGCTTTACAATACCTTCATTGTAGGATTTCATACACAAAATGTTCTAGGACCACATCCTGACCTGGGTGTCCACATTTCTCTACCACTGTCCCAGTTTTTTCTCTCCCCACCCAATGTCATCTCCACATGCCCCTATCATTGTGAGCTTCCTTTTCAAGAGAAGTTCTTGTATCTGTTGTCTTTGGTTATTCATTGTTTCTTTATTATGTCTCTTTATATCCCAAATATGAGAGATCATTTTGAATATGGGCCTCTCCTTCTGACTTACTTCACATGGTGTGATATTTTCACATAGTAGCAAATTGCATGAAATTATATTTTCTTTCTTTTTTTTGGGGGGGGGAATGGGTTTGGGCCAAACCCAATGATGCTCAGGGGTTACTCCTGGCTATGCACTCAGAAATCGCTCCTGGCTTGGGGGTCTATATGGGACGCTGGGGAAATCGAACTGTTGTCCATCCTGGACTAAGGCTGGTAAGGCAGACCCCTTACTGCTCTGTGCCACTGCTCTGGCCCTGAAAATGTCCTTTCTTATAGTGAGTAGCATTTCAGTGTGTAAAAATATATATTATATATTTTATATAGTTATCTGTTCTTAGAAAAGTAGGTTTTTTATATTTTGGATATTTGTCAACGCAGAAACACATATGATTTTTTAGGTGTGGGCTTGTAATTAATGCTCAAAAATGGAACTTGTGTGAGTTATATGGAATCTTAATTCCTAGTGTTTTTAGAAGCATTCATATTATTTCCCAATTTATATTGTTTTCCCAAAAATGATCATTTTCATTCCCACTGGGAAACTTTTTCTTTTTCTCTACATCCAGATCAATAGAAGTTCTATTTTGTGATTTATGCCAGTTCTACTAGTGTGAGATAATCTCATTATTTTTATTTGCATTTTCCTAATTCTAAGTGATACAGAGCAGTTATTTTTTAATATACCTCTTGACCATATATTTGTCTTCACTGAGGAAGTTTATCTTCATCATTTACCTCTATTTGTCGGCTGTATTTTTTTTGTAGTGCTTTATATTCCCTGGATATTAAGCTTTATTAGATGAGTCATGATGCCCAAACTCTTAAGACAACCCTTTAAGTAGGTTTTACAGTAGCCAGAGCAATAGTGTATAGTAGATAGGATGTTTGCCTTGTCAACCTTAGTTTGGTACCCAGCAACCCTATTTCCCCTGAACTTGCCAAGAGAGTAATCCCAAACAATAGCCATGACTAATGCCTGAGAGCTCCTGAGTGCTCATAACAAAAAATAAAATTAATTAATTAGTTTTACAGTATTTTTTTACAGAAAATTAAGGTAGAAAATGAAATATATGCCACATTACCCACAATCTCACATTATATATTTATATAAATACATTAAAATATAAAATATAAATTAATTTTTAATCTCAAATATTTTGATGAATATAAATTGAAAATAAAATATAAATATTGATATATTTTATAAATTATATATTGATATATATCAATATAAATATTGATAGTAATTAAAATATAATTTAAAATAAAATAAAATATAAATTTAAACTATAAACAAAATAAACATAAATAAATACAAAATATAAACTGGAAATAAAACTTTTGCTAATCTAAATAAAAATTTTCAGACAAAGCAAATAGGTTGCTTCCCTGACATGAGCTACAAACAAGAAAATTTCCTATTTTTCTCATTTTCTGAGATTCAATTTAAAAAGAATGCTTTCAGGTATTTTATACTGATAAATAATATCATCTGTTGGTAGAACATGAGTTTTAAAATAGAATGTGCATTCATTAACAACAACTTATTATATGCTATACTACAAAGCATGATTCTTTGTTTTGAAATAATTACTAAGTTAAAAGACATTGGAAAACATGGAAGGATTTCTTAAAAGTGTTGTGTACCTCACTGCTATTATGGAAATATCAAATTTATTATAGTATATAATTGGACAGTGAAATGATTATATTCATATTAAGTTCAATAATTGGAGAAAAACATACTCAAAAAGAAGGTGTTTGGAATTCTCTAGGTTTATGCTTTAAGTTTAGGTTTATTATCTTCTGATAGAAGATAATAAAAGAATGAATGAGGAATTAATGTTGTCTGATTCAAATCCTGTGATTAATATATGATGAATTCTCAGTAAACTAAGAATTGGCTGCTATATAATCTTTTGGATATGTACCACTCAGGATACAAAAAATTTATTAAAAATATACATGCATACTATTATTCTTTGCAGTATTTATTACATCATCTAATAGATGGAATCAACCTAGGTGTCCAAAAACAAGTGAATGTATTATTATGCTATGATATATAATCAATGTGGTATATACAGTATGGGATACTATATAGCTGCAAGAAATGATGAAATAATGCAATATTTCAATCTTGCAATGTTGCAACCTTGGTGAAATTGGATGATATCATATTAAATGTGGTAAACCAGAAGATGCATAAATACAGGATTTCACTTAGTAAGGAATAAAGAATATCTGAATGAAGAAATGCAGTGTAAAATAGAGGGGATACATAGATCATCCCATAGTATAGAGAGGAGGAGGGCAAAGAAGAAAATAAATTCAGTTGGGAATTGCAATAATGAAGGAAAAGGGATTAAAGGCCTTTATTATATCAGGGATAGTGGTATAGCTATTATCCAAACCACAGAGGCAACAATGCTAAAATATAAAGATTACAATTACATAACTTTGAAATGTGCCTATAAAGGTGGAAGGAGGAGTGGGGAAGGGAGTATGGTAATATTTGCGGAAAGAAATTGATGCTGGGAGTGAGATTGGAGTTGAAATATTGTATGCCTAAACTCCAAATATCAATAAATTTTCAAGTCATGTTTCTTTAGATAAAATTAAGAACAGAAAGGATGAAAGAAAGAAAGAAAGAAAGAAAGAAAGAAGAAAGAAAAAGAAAGAAGAAAGAAAGAGAAAAAAGAAAGAAAGAAAGAAAGGAAAAAAGAAAGAAAGAAAGAAAGAAAGAAAGAAAGAAAGAAGAAAGGAGGAAGTTAGGATATTAAAAATATAGTTCAAATAATAAAATTTAGATTAGATAGAAAAGATAGATATGAGTGAGCTCATCAATAAAATTAATAATTGGGACTTGGGGCTAATCAGACTTTACAGTGCTTAAAGAATTTGTCTTGCAAACACCTAAACCTAGTTCAAGTCCTGGCACTGCTTATAATTGCCAAAAATTACTCCCAAGCACTGCTAGGTGTGACTTTAAGAGGAAGACAGAGGCAGAGATGGAAACAGAGATGGGGACAAAGACACAGTATGAGGAATAAGGAAGGGCTTTAAAGTATGCTCCATGAAAGCAGGCACTTTAGATTTTCAGGTTTGTTCCAGTATCTAGAATAATGAAAGTATCATGAAGGCTTTTGATTCTTTTTTTGTTGTTGCTGTTGTTGCTTTTTGGTCCAAATTTTACTGTTTTCAGGGCATACTCCTAACTCTATGCTCCACTGTGAGCCCCTCAAGTTCGTAAGTGACTATGTTTGGTACTGTGGGTTCTAACCAGGGACATGATTGACACAGTTACATACAAGGCAAATCCTAGATCTGGAATTATCTCTCTATCCCTACAAATTCTTCTTTTTATATAAGGACAGTCTCTATAATGACAATCTCATTGATGGTAATGATAATTCAACAATATTTCCAAGCGATGTATAACTATATATATATATATATATATATTGTGAATTCATAATTTCCTATTTGTCAAATAAAAGGATCACAAATTCTCATTGTTCACATCTTTTAAAACAATGTATCCATTAATTTTTTACAATGGTATGCATTATTTGAAGTAGGGTGTATTAATATCTTGAGGTTGTCAAAGTCTTGTTATAGAAAATATGTATGGGTTTCAGGGACATACCTCTCTGTGCTCAGAATTTAGTTCTGGCTCTGTGCTTACATTTCACTACTGGCAAGGCACAGGGAATATTTTTAGTGCCAGGGATCAGACCAGGTTGGTTGTGTGCAAAGCAAGTACTTTATTGTATTTTTTATATATAAAATCTTTATTTAAGCACCATGTTTACAAGCATGATAGTTTTTGGGTTGTATTATCATTCTTGCTCTAAAATTCTTACATGCTTAAAACTATTGAATTAATTTTAATCACATATGACAGTACACATATTTCATTTTGATGTACTTACTACTTATTTTAATATTATACTAATTGCTAAATATTTAATTGTATTAATTACAGTTAAATTTATCTCTGATTTGTTATTAGTCTAAAAAAGATCTTACCATATAGTTTTTCCTATACAAGATGAGAATCTGAGCTCATAAATATTTTAAATTTATTAAGAATGTGGTTATTTATTGTTTTATTTTACTGTTTTTTCACTTTTTAATTTACTTATTTATTCACTTTAATTTTATTAAAACTTTTTAATTTTATTCACATTTTTCATTTTTAATTTATTCACTTTTATTGTATTAAAAACTGTTTCTCTATCTGAATAACATGACCATTTTGTTTAGCTCTTCCATCCTTTTGTCATAGAGGAATCAGTCTGAATCAGAAATTAAAGGAAAGCTTCTAATGTTTTGGTTAAATAATGAATAGCCATGTTCCAACGTCTGGGTTATAATGTGAAAACAGTCCATGGCCCAAAAAACAATGTTGGTACAGAATTTCTTATTCTGATTCTCATTAGCTAAGTTTTAAGAACAAAATCAACCCTGTGAGTAGTGAGTAGACTGAGAATGTTTTCTTTCTGAACTCTTGAGTTCCTTGTCTTCACAACCCTGAAAGTCACCAGACACTCTTTGATGGCTTGCTCCACTCTTCTCTAGTATTCCTTTCTTTTCACTATTTTAACTGTTAGTCAAAAGAGTTTCCATGGCCCTGTCCTCAAAAGTTGTGCAAGGCATGATGGCTTATTTTGCTTGGCAACATTCTCTAAAACGTGATTCATTGTCTGCAGGTGATTCATAGCTAGGAAATTAATTCTGAACTTTGCCAGTGATTGCGGTTGATTAAAGTCCAGAAGTCCCTGCCGTCTATTCACTAGCACTCTTTGTCAACTGGAATATTTCTATAATAAAAAGAGCCGAAAGTAGATGTGCTTGATGCATGGAATTTACATGCGTGTTTGCATCTTTTGAAAGAGCTACTCAAGCCTACACAATTTTAACACTTGGCATGAAAATCATTCTAAAAGTGTCTGACTGAATGAATCACATTTTACAAATAAATATCTGTCAAATGGTGCAATTACTTCAGATCCAGTCATTAAGCAATAAAATAAAGCAGTAAATAGGATACATCTGCTGCAAAGTGCTATAGAAATGAGAGTTTCCTTCTCAAGTTACTTGTCTTTTAATATTTTAGCCTAATTGGCGGAATGATTCACTAGAAACATCTACCACTCAATCTAATCATTGCACTGGAAAAGGAGGGGGAAAGGGCCTCCTACACCACTCACCAGGACAATTTTAAAAAGGTCTACATAGAGGAGAAAGGAAGCAAAAATCATTGAAAAACATCAGAGATGGCATTATATGAAACTATGAGCATTGTTCAGAGATAAAAGACCAAACTATTTAGATATCAGGGAGTTTCCTTTCAAGTTAAAATTTGAAGTTGTGCTAATACAAGCTAAATGACTAAGAAAATCATTATATTTGTAACCAATGGAAATTACATTGTGTGTGATTGTCCTCTAAGAAGCAAAGTAAATAAATAAACATAGATGACTTTATTTTAGGAAGCTTTCTGCTTCTTAATCAGTGAGAGTGTGAGGGAAAAAATACATATAGTCATCTATTTACCACTTCCCAGCACCTACAATTCCTGTTAAGAGGCTCTTAATACCTTATAAATTCATAAATAATAGGAACACTAAGAAAATCTTTTGCTCTGTTGAGGTGTTTCTGTGAAAGCTCTTGTTTAAAGATGATTACTAAAAGAAAGATTAAACCATAATCAGAAGCTTAAAATTTTCAGATCCACTTCCAAAACTTCATCATAGAGTGGAGGACTCACACTGAATTTACAAGAGATTATTCCTCCTTGGAGAAAATCTCTGTAAAATCTTCAGAATTACAGGGCTTGTTTTTTTTTTTTTGTTAGATTGGGGAACATATCCATGTACAAAGATGGTAATATGTTCCTTCCAACTTATTTTGGACTGAAGTACCTGTATTAGACTTTCTCCTTGATTGTCTCCTATGTGTCTCTTCATTTGATTATTTCTTTGCATCCTTTATGATATACATTTTCTTGAGTTCTATAAGGCAATAAATAAATGAAAATAAAGGAAAGGTTCTTGGGAACCTAAGATGTAAAATTGATCCTGGTAAAGGAGAGCAGGAGACAATTAATTTTGATATACAACTGACATCTGAGGTTCAGTCAGTAGAAATGAATCTTTAATATCTAGGACCTGAAAAGCCAGAAGTGAAATATTCGATATGAAGGTAATAGATGAAAAAGTAGAATATATCTTTATTTTACCAATACATAAATTGTATTCAAAGGTAGACCAGGAAATATATTAGGTAATCATGCCCTACTAGCATCTGGATAAACATCACTGCATATTATATATTCTTTTTCAAGTTGTCTTCTCCTTAGTGCAAATAAATAAATGGCAAATTAGTGTGTGTTTAGTGGATAAGATATAGAAAACATTTTTAAAGTTTTTAATTATAAAAGTATATTTTATTGAAAGTTTAAACATAAAGATACATTCAAAAATTAAAATAATATATATAAAATCCGGATAATCCTGCCATTCAGATACCTACTCTTTGTACCTATGTAGTTCATAGACTTTCTGTATCTTTCATTGCACATTTTTAAATTGAGACTCAAAGAAGCCACCTCCATTTCTAATCTTTGTCTTGGAACTCTAGTATCTTAGAAAGAATATCTCAAGCTTGTTTATGGAAGCAAAAAATCCTGTGAGCAAAGCTATTACAATCACCCCAATGATACACAATGTAAACAAATGCATAAGGATATTATTGTGTAAAGTAACACTCTAACAGAAACAAAGTGGTCATATTTATATGTGTATTTGTTTGTGAAGCTGAGTACATGTCTTATACTTTAAGCAAAGCTTCATATAATAAATTGGTTTTCCATATAATTTATATAAAATCATTGTTTATAACTATTATTTTTGTGGTTAACATACACATCACAGATTTTTATTTTTAAGAATTCATATTTTATATTTTGTTTACATCTTGGGGGAATCTTTGGGGGACCCACATTTGGTGGTGCTCCAGGATCACTCCTGGTGGTCTCTGATGACTATATGGGAATCCAGGAATTAAACTTGGTCAGATGCAAGTAAAACAGCTCTTCACTGTACTATTACTACCCCAGACTCCAGATTTTTTGGGGGGGACACACCCGGTGACACTCGAGGGTTACTCCTGGCTATGCTCTCAGAAATCGCTCCTGGCTTGGGGGACCGTATGGGACGCTGGGGAATCAAACCGCGTTTCATCCTAGGTCAGCCGTGTGCAAGCCAAATGCCCTATCGCTTTACCACCATTCCGGCTCCCAGAATTTGTATATTTATTCATTTTACTGGTTGCTTATTTCAGTGTTTCAAGTGATCAGAAACTTGGCAGCTCAGAGCACTAAGAAAGAATCAACCCTGGACAGAATGAATGGTCACACATACACTTATATTCACCCATACTGAGACAACTAAACACACCAATAAACATACAGAGCACATCTTTGGGAGATGGATAAAAACAGTTCCTGGAGAAGATTCAGATGAGCTCATGGAAGGAGAATATATATATATATCTTAATATACATATATATTAAGATATATCAATAACTTAATATAAATTAATATTAATATAAATATCTTATATTTTAAGATATAAATATCTTAATAACTACAATTTAACAAAATGCTTTCTTTACTTTTTCTTTAACTTTCTTCTCTTCTAGTTCATGTGTGTTCTTCAATTCTCTTTTGTGTAAAGAATTATCAGATGGGCAGCTTCTTCGTCCTTAAAGCTGAAAAAAACGAAACAAAAACAAAAGCAAAAATATATATATACACACATATATATTATACATGACTTTTAATTTTCTCATCAATATTATAACAAAATAATCTTGACTAAAAAGACACTTTTCAAAGAACTATCATAGTTTATAAACAAATCAGAGGCTTAGTTTTTTCAGTTAATATGTGACTATACTTATCTCTAGTCTAAATGATTCTTTCTATTTTTGTGATTCTATTTTTGTGTTACTACTAAAATGTCTGGACTGCAAGTGTCAGGTTAGAATGTAAGAATAAAATTGAAATGTACAGACTGAAAAATTCAATAATGTTATTTTAATAAATAAAACCATTTTATTTAATTCTATATATTTTACATTACAATATCTATAATAAATTCATGTTTATTTCTGTTAAAATTGTTATAAGGATGTTAAATATGCATATTTAATATTTCTTTGGGGAAAGGTCTTAGAAATAGAATTTGGGAACCTAAATACATAATATATAGAAAGGAAGCCCATTTAAATAAAATGCTTTCTAATCAATATCTTAAACACTACAATTTAACAAAATGCTTTCTTTACTTTTTCTTTAAAGTTCTTCTCTTCTAGTTCATTTTATTCTTAATGTGGACCTTGTGAATCTAGATAAGAAAATGAGTGTTCTTCGATTTTCTTTTGTGTAAGGAATTATCAGATGGGCAGCTTCTTCCTCCTTAAAGCTGAAAACAAAACAAAACAAAAACAAAACAAAACTAGATTCCTAATAGTTCCTATTTCATGATTCTTCCACCTACTTTTAGATTTCAGTTGAATCAAACAAGCTCTATTGAGATTCTGTGATGTGTGGGTCACTTTTGTCACCAATCTCATTAATGACACCACCATTAATGACACCCCATCTTCCTCTATTTCACACCCAAGGAAATACATGGATTGGCAGAGTAGAGATACGATTAAAAACATTTAGTAGAAATTTCAAAGATAGATAGTCCAAAGAGTATCAGTTCTACCTACTGTTGGTAACAACTTTGTTGTCTAGCAAGAGAAAGCGTTTCATTGCTTTTCAACTTGAAAAGTTAGAGCAAAGAACAGGAAGTTGAGTGGACAGAATACAAACTTATTAGCAACCCTAGGAGAGGTTAAGCATGTGATTGCTAAGAACTTACACCTCTGTCATTACATTGAACTTAGCCTTTCAAATGGAACTCATTGTGTCTGAATTTCTTCCGTCCTCATCTTTAGAGATCATTCTGTATCAGAGACTTTACTATGAACAAAGACATTTGTTTTGCCCTTTCTTTGCAGTACCTGTTCAAATATAATAGGCTTGTCAATCCACGGTAACGTTATTCCCCACATTCTGCTAAGCACTGTATTTTTGGAAAATGTAAGTGATGGTAGGCTGACAGATTTTTTTTCAGTGTAGACACTTGATTTTAATAAGGCCAATCTATTTTAATTGATGTGTATTTTATAGCAAAAAATCTTTTGTTGGTTGATTTGTACATGTGACTAATTTTTAATGCCAATAATATGTTTTTCAGCTCTAAGGAAACCTAATCAGAATTTCATTTTACCTTGAAATAAATTTATGGTTTGTAAAGAATAAAAAGAAAAATTAAAAGAGGAGTGGGTAACACATTTAGTTTCAAATAACTGTAATTTGGACCCACTAATGATATCTGAATAATCTTGAACTGATTTTAATAAAAGCCCTTTTAACAAGGTTGAGACACTTTTCTCCAGAATTAGAATTTCCTTCTGTATTTAGAATAAAAGCTGTAAGATTACTGATAAACTCATTACTCCTGTCCCCAACAAGCTCATAACTATCATGGCTAGTCACTCTTACATCAAGTTGTGTTTGTAAGCAGCCTAAATTATTATTACAATTGGAAATAATTTTATGTAACTAAATATTTTTCCCATTTAGCTTATAATAAAGAGGTCACATATTTTGAGTCAAATTAGAAGAAAATGAAAAATAATACTCTATGTTGTAAAGCTTGGAGATATGATTCAGAACCTACTCTCATCCTCATTTCCCCTAAAATAGCAGCCAGAATATAAATATATTTATAATGATAAGAATAATTGGGAAATTATTTAGATATTTGACCTGAGATATTTAGACATTCTATATAAAATATGGTTTGGTATGCTTTGGGCTTTAATTATTTAGATAATTTTGCTAATTTACTATTTTACTTTGTTTTTAAATTGTAGCAATTATAGTCTAATTTAGAGTGTTTCTTTTCCTTCTCAGACAGACACTTTTAAAATACTGAACTTCAAAATTAGGAGACTGAAACTTGTTTCCATTTTTCTCTTACTAGTATGTGACCTTGGAAAAGTCACTTTCCTTTATTGGGTTTGTTTATTGATGTAGAGAACAAGACTTTATAAACACACTCATAACATCATACACGCTTGTAATATCAAAATAACTGTATTCATTGATCATATATTATTTTATTTTCACATTGATAACATTTTTATGAACAGTCTATGAGAAAAAAGTTAAAAACATTGCTAAAGACCTATAGATTGAAATTCACAGAATAGTCTTTACCCCAAATTTAGATTCTAATATACATGTCATATGATTTCTCTGTGAAATTAAATACTGCATAATTACAATAAGTTTTCCTATTCCATAAATGCTGTGAACCAAGAAAACCTACAGTGAATTAAGAAAACTTTCCTACTTGCAAGCATTTAAAATTTATGGATTTTTGGAATTTTATTTCAGTAGTAATTCTAGGACACTTGAATAAATTGTTAATAGTGTCACTGTTGTTGCTGTCGCCATATGTTTAGGAAGGACATGTGAAACCTGTTAGCTTTGGCACCATCATTAATAATAACTTTGTCATTTCCCTTAGCTTGGGAATGAGTCCCTTACTAACACCAGCATGAGGTCCCTTATCTAATCAGAACTAGACCTAGACATATTTCAGTATATTTGACAAGGAATTATATAATTTTCTGAGCTAAAACAAGATATACATTTGACATTTAAATATCACACATGAATATAATTGTTAACTGAATTTCCAGTAATAGATATAGTAAAAGAATAGTTTAAAATAGTATAATTGCTGTCCTCTAAAGCTCTCTCCCAGATTACCATGTTTCTCACCCCCACACATGTATATATGTGTTGACATACTTATATACTTACTTATCTACAAAATAATAATGATATGCCTGTGAAAATAACCAGGTTTTGTCTGTTTTAAATATGAAGAAATATCTATTTTCTACACTTAGATTTTCCCACATACTGATAAAAATTAAGAAACCTTACAGTTTATATTCTTATGGTGAGAATTTTTCCATATGTTCACCTTCTCTTTACCTTTTAGATATTTTTGAGGTAATTAAACAGTTCAGTTCATCTTTTGTAACTCTCTGTAAAGCCTTATCTCTTATCACACATAACTATTTTAGGTTTGCTAAGAAAAAACCTTACATTATCTGTATGCATATTTTCCTTAAAATGTGCATATTAAAAATAAAAGTTATTTGCAGTTACAGAAAGGGGTGATCTACCTATTTACAAGTGATAGTCTATGTATCATGTATAATGCAACCTAATGAAACACAGAAATGCTACTTACAGGTTAATTTACATTAAACTCTTGCAAGAAAAATGGCAAAGAGGTTAATCTTTGACAGATCTAAAAATATAACCATGTGGATCAAATTTTCCAGTCATAGCTTCATCTCTGTAGATTTTCTTGCATTTGTAAAAACGTTGCTGTTTCTGCAGAGGATCTGATTAGACTGCCCACTTTAGAATCCAGCAGTGTGTTTCTTAAATTGACCTTCAGCCTACAACAATGTAGTCTATCTTGCTGTGTGTTTGTTTAATATGTCCAAGACTAGTTTTAAGTCCTTATATTTTATATTTGACATTTTCTTCAGTATAAACTCCCTTTTTCTAACACATTGAATTTTCACACAAATAATATTCCAATTGAGAACTGTATAAAGCCATATCATCAGAATAAATATATTTTAGATTTCTTGATATATATATATATTGTGTAGAACAATATATATTTCTATCACTGAGCTTTGGCTTCTATTTCAATAAAGGTTAATAATAACCATTTTATCCTTAATACATAAACTAATAATTTAGAGCTATACTTACCATATTTGATTTTTTTTTAATGGAAGGCTTGGTTTCCCACCAAAACTCAGTAAAACTTGTACATATTGTGGTTTTCTGGTTATTTAATCTATTTAACAAGTTAATCTTCTATTAATTATCATTAGTTATTAATATGACATTGTTGGGGAAACAATTTTATTGAAATGTTTTGATAAAATTATTAAACAATAAAAATACACTAAATATTGTTCTACGTGCACATCTTTTACTTTATTCTATTAAACTCTCAACTATGTATGCTTAAAATGGGTGCATGCTTTGATAGAATTTTTCATAATATATTTCTCATGTCAAATGGTAGATACTTTTCCTCTTCTAACTAGAAGTCCATTCCAATATGTTAATAGTTGTGATATCTTTCTGCCTCATAATTTTATTTTTAAAGCATGAACCTAATTTACATAGCAGTTCCTTAAGTATAATTCCTTAAGTATAATTAAGTATATTATAAACAAATTTTATTTGTTTTCCTTTAGAAAGTTATTATAGTGTTAAAATTTATGGAATTAAGACTCAGCATTACTATACCTCACCACCATTAAAGACCATGACCCTCAGTACTAATCCTATACATTGGTTCTGTACTTTACTGCTAACTGTTAGTCATGAATCATTTTTACATGAATTATTTCTCATGGACATCTGAAAGGCTGAAAAATATCCACTGAACTGAGCTAAATGAAGTAATTAAATCTATACCAGGTGTTTTTCTTTTAATATAGTACTGACCTATGGTGTGTTTTATGAGATTTAGAATGATAGAAGCTTCAAGAAGCACTGTAAAGTCACACATATTATTTACAATCTAGAGTCAATCTGCTTTTCAAGAAAAACTAAGTAGCTAAAGTAGAAACACTTTGGAAAGTGGAATGACAGAAGATGGATAATGGTGTTCTGGGGAAGACTGCTCATTTTTGTTTATTATTTAGACTTAGTTCTCTCTCTTTTTACATTATTTAGGGAAAGTAGATTTGTGCTGTGTCTTTTATTATGAAAATAGAATACATTTGAATTTTTGTCTTTTGAAGCAAAAATCCTTTTGACATTAACATTTATCAGTGTAATTCACAATGAATTCAAGCAAACACCTAACCTCCACCTATCGAAGAACATATAGGAGGGTCCATTCAGAACCTATCAGTGTGATTTGCTGACACAATGAGACAGGTGCAGATATGTGTTTTCTTAAATTATGATTCTTTAATCAAATAAAAATATTTTTTAAAATGAATGACTAGAGAGAGAATGTGTGGGAGACAGAGAGAGAATTCAGGGGATTGAGTGCACACAGGAAGCCCAGGTTTGAATCCAGTACTGCATATGGTCACCCAGAAACTTCAGAAACCGTTATCAAGCACTGAACCTGAAATAGCAACTGAGCAGCACTGGGTGTAGCGTAAAAACCTAAAATAAAACCAAACAAGAAACAAAACACAGAGCAGCAATGGTATTATTCTTAACAATAGCACACTGAAGACAGCCTTATATTTTCTTTGGTTATTTTTTGTTTGTTTGGCTTTGGACTACACCTGGCAGTACTCAAGGCTTATTTCTGGGTCTGCGCTCATAGATTACTCTTGGAAGTGCTTTGCAAGCCATATGTGGTGCTGGAATCAAATCAGGGTTATAGGCATAAAAAGTAAGTGCCTTAGCAACCGTACTATTTCTTCAGTTTGCCTTGTATTTTCTTGATAATGTAATGTGATTTTTGTATGTAGAGGTAAATGTTAGATATCGTACTCATTTTACAAATATGTTCAAGAGTTTTCTGAAAAAAGACTTTTCATAAGCACACATAATAATCTGAGAGAGCTGTGTTTTATAAGATATTGGAGCTCAAGGATCTCTTTATTATTACTTTATTGCTTTATTTTTATTTCTTATCTATTATCTCTAAAAAGATGTGGCTTGAGAAATGGTGGTTAGAAATAAAAGGATTAGGGGTCGGGAGGTAGATTCTTTGCATATTAGATGTTTGCACCTCAGTAGGTTATTCAATGACCTTACTTTCTGTACTCTTAAAAAATTGTTTCAGTAGTAACCTTTATAAACTCAATATATAAATAGATAATATACATATAAACACTTATTAGGAGTTTCTAAGTGTTAGAATTTTTGGCAAGTCATGTACCTTCACTTCTAATTTATTACTCCTTAATTGTCTTGGGAAGAGAAGCAATATGAAAAAAAAAGACCCTGGAGAATTTCTAGTAATTTAGATAACTTCATTAAAAATTATTTTAGAAGCCAGAGACATAGTACAGTAAATAGTTTACAATCTTGTACATAGCCAAACTTGATTTCCACCACCCCAAAGGGTCCCCTGAGTTCATCAGGAATGATCCCTGAGCAGAAACTGGAGTAAGATCTGAGCACAGTAGGGTGGGTGTATGAAAAAAAAATTATAGTGTTTTAAAAAAGTATAGTGACATATAAAATGTAATTATATATAAAATATAATGATAAAATGATATAATGATAAGCTCCATTCCTTGACCTGTGCAGATAGCAAGATCTCTAGATACAGAGGTCTGATTGTATCACCCGTGATGGAGCAGATGTCTTCCATACACCACAAAAGGACCTACGGGAGAGTAAATGAACATGCGAGGAGTCTGTAGCTATTGCCATGACAGTATACTTCAAGGGCGGAGAAATCCTGTATCTCTTAGGTCAAGGGAATTCCCTCTCTAATTTTTCCAATATTTACTGTGCCTTTGTGGAAAGGGAAAAAAAAAGCAGCACTAAATAATTTTTTGTTTATTTACTTTTTTGTTGTTGATATGGTTTTTGGATTTGTTATTGTTGTTATTTTTTTTGCACTCTGTTTTGTTTTTACTTCAGGACGTGGTTATTATGTGGTGCTTGTCTTTAATGCTGTAGTGCTCATTGGATTTTTTGTTTGATATTTCTTTTTGTATTGTTGTGGTGTTTCTCTTCCTTTTTCCCTTTCTTCCCGCAAACTGAAGTTGAGAGCCTCTAAGGACTCCACCCATTTTCTACTTGTTTGATTTTTTTACCCCATTTTATTGCTTTTCTTTTCTTCAAACAGAACCACAAAACTTGAATTATCTTGCCCAGCCTCTCAAATTGAGGGGGAAATAATGAAAGGTACCAAGACCAAACAGTCGTATGATCACTAAGTAGTAATTAAAAATGATCAGACTTAAACACCAAATCCAAAACCAATGACAAAAGCATCAATATCCAATCTACAACAAGCTAAACACAGAGGGGGCCACTTATACTAGCAGCCCGGGGGGTAAGGGAGTTGGATATGGGATGCAAGCTGGGAACGGGGGTGAGGGAGGACAACTTTGGTGATGGGAATCCCCTGATTCAATGTTAATATGTACCTAAAATATTACTGTGAAAGATATGTAATCTACTTTGGTCAAAGTAAAGATTATTATAATATAAAAAGAACTACTTAAGCACGTAAAGTAATCTTTTTTAATTACCTCATAATACATTGAGACAAACATTCCCATCAACCATCTCTAAAGAATTCATATTAGATTGTGTAATTTTTGGACAGATATTTTAATTAGAAATTGTGCTTCAACATAGTACTTAATTGAAGCTGATCAAATAGGTAGCAGTGTATGTGTATATGTGACTATTGAAATATTCTAAGGATACACCCTTTTCCTCAAAACTTCTTTAATGTGTATAAAAATTTGTGATTTTACTTTGCTTTTTTTACTTTCTCAATATCAATATCACCCAATTCATTGCTAGGTGATAACAATGGAATTTGGAATTAAGGTGCAGAGAAAGTGTTCTCTAAGCTACTTGGAATAGAATCAGACTTTTTTCAGAGTAGCCCAAGATTTGATTTTTCAGATGACTTTCAAACAGACATTAGTATCCCAAAATAGTGATCCTCATCAGTCCAAAGATTTTGTTTACACTCAAAACCCAATGTAATATTTTCCATAGTTATGTATCTATGTATAAATTATAAAATTGGTTGGAGAACACCGTATATCACAATTATTAAATTCATTCACCTAGTGAATGAATAAAGAATTCAACATATGTAAGGAAAGTAAAGGGGGATACAAATTTGCTCAAGATTACCAGGAAAATATAGTCACTCTTAAGATAATTGATATTTAAATTAGTTGGACAAAATAGCTTAATGGGAAGAAGTATGAAAATTTATTATTTTTTCCTTTTTTTTCTTTCTTTTTTTTTTTTGGTTTTTGGGCCATACTTGTGATGCGATACTCAGGGGTTACTCCTGTCTATGCACTCAGAAATCACTCCTGGCTTGGGGGACCATATGAGACATCAGGGAATCGAACTGCAGTCCGTCTTAGGCTAATGCATTCAAGGCAGACAGACGTCTTACCGCTGTGCTACTGCTCCAGCCCTTGAAAATTTATTATTAATTAGAAAATATAAAACCTATGTCTATATTAATTAATTTATTTTAAAATGTAGAAGCATTAATATATTCAAGAGAAATAGTTTTAAAGCTAAAAAAGAAAGTAATATATATTATAATAAAATATAAACATACAAATAAATAATAAACCATATACATAATATGATAATAATATATAAAATATAGATAAATAAAATATATTTGATTTATTGGTAATAAATAGAAATGAATAGCAGGGGCCGGAGAGATAGCATGGAGGTAAGGTGTTTGCCTTTCATGCAGGAGGTCAACGGTTCGAATCCCGGCGTCCCATATGGTCCCCCGTGCCTGCCAGGAGCAATTTCTGAGCCTGGAGCCAGGAATAAACCCTGAGCACTGCCGGGTGTGACCCAAAAACCAAAAAAAAAAAAAAAATGAATAGCAAAAGTTGAACTATTAATTAATTCACACAAAAAATATTAAACCTGGGGCTGGAGAGATAGCATGGAGGTAAGGCGTTTGCCTTTCATGCAAGAGGTCATCGGTTCGAATCCCAGCATCCCATATGGTCCCCCGTGCCTGCCAGGAGCAATTTCTGAGCATGGAGCCAGGAGTAACCCCTGAGCACTGCCGGGTGTGACCCAAAAACCACACACACACAAAAAATATTAAACCTATTCTCAAAAATATTAAAAATATATCAAACAACAAGGTGGCTAGTAAAAATAATTGAAAATGTTAAAAGTACCTATTGTTGGTTATGAATAATTTTGTTAATATGACATATTAATATATAAATAGAAAAATAAAATAATGGCCAACACTAATAGAGTATAAAATGTTTACATAAAAAAGAATCAATATTAAATATTAAGATGTTTACATATAACATTGAAAAAGATGAATAATGACAATATTAAATATTGGCAAGGGTGGTGGGAAATGGGTACAGTCATGAATTATTTTTAGAAATGTAAGATAACACAGAAATTTCGAGAGTAATATGGATATGGTGTAACAAGAGTCTTAAAAATAGTTACATATTTTTGAGCCAGCAAGTCCACTTGTAGGAATGTACATTAAGAAAACAATCTAAAATATTAAAAAAGATTTATTCTCATTTTTGTTCTTTGTAACATTGGTTATCCCGCAATAAAAATATTTAGCAAGAGAAGTATCCTTAAATAAATTATGGTCAAGAAATGCATACAACATAGCTAAAAGACAGTGAGTTAAACAAGGAGAATATAATGAAAGTTTGTGAAAAATATTTTTATACTTTATAAAAGGTCAGTCAGAAAAAATATTAACAGGAATTCACAGACTTTTTTACATTTCTTATTTAAACACTTTACACTTTATTTTTATCTATAATAACTAACTTACAATTACTATGTAATTACAATTACTATGTAATTATAATTACTAAATAATAATTACAATTATTATGCCAGAAAACTCCAAGTGTAACAATGAAGCTCACCAGAAAGAGTGAGGAGTGCAATTAGAGAAATAACTACACTCAGAACTATCAGTTGGGGCAATAGACACAAAAATTAGAATTGCATTTAATTCTTCATAGCAAAAATATGTGCTAATAAAATACATCAATTGGAAGAAAATATATCTGATTCACCATAGCAAATAAAGTTGGGGAGGGGGAGATTTGAGACATTGGTGATGGGAATGTTGCACTGGTGAAGGGGGGTGTCCTTTACATGATTGAAACCCAACTACAATCATATTTGTAATCAAGATGTTTAAATAAAACTAGTAAAATGTAATTATCTAATTATCTTATTTAATCCTATTTTTAAAATCTAGAATTAACCACATATTTGTTTGCATTATTCAGAGGATGTTTTTGATCAAGCATGTAATTGCAATAAGAATTAAAGGTGTGTTTGTGTTTGTGTGTGTGCTTTATTTTTAAGTAGGAACCACCTGTAGTGCTAGTTCTGTTCTCAGGAGTCATTTCATGTTGGTGCTCTGGGAAACTTGTGTAGTACCATGTGTCTAACTAGGGTTTTCCAATGCAAGTCAAGCACCTTAACCCTTCAGTTAAATTTCTCTAGTCATTGGTAAAGGTAGGACTATCTAGGCACCTCATCTCTTTGACATCTTACTTTCCCTCATCTTGTTATTTTATATACTATGTATAAGGGAGATAATTTAGTAATTTTCTTTCTTCTTCTAAATTACTTCACTTAATAAGTTATCACCCACTTTCATCTGTTGCATCTTAGCATGATTGTATTCATGCAATGTTTCCATTATTTATATATGTCACATTTTCATTATCTATTTTTGCATATCAAGGTTAACTTCATGTCCTTTCTATTGTGCTAAGTGCTGCAATGATCAGTGGTTTGCATATGTCCTTTTCATTAAATGCTTTTGTAATTTGTGGATCGAGCATAAAAAATGGAGTCTCGGGGCCGGTCGGTGCCACTAGAGGTAAGGTGCCTGCCTTACCTGCGCTAGCCTAGACGGACCGCGGTTCGATTCCCCCCGGCGTCCCATATGGTCCCCCAAGCCAGGAGCGACTTCTGAGCTCATAGCCAGGAGTAACCCCTGAGCGACACTGGGTGTGGCCCAAAAACCAAAAAAAAAAAAAAAAAAAAAAATGGAGTCTCTAAGTCATATGGTAGCTCCAGTTCATATTTTTCTGAGAAATTTTCATGCTGTTTTTATAGATTATGTCAGACAACATTTCCAGAATCAGTGATGGCTAGCTCCTTTTTTCCACTTCCCTTTAAGTTATTTTTAATGTGTGCCCATTTATTTCCCACTTGTAAAATATTTGCCATTCCTGCTGGTCATTGGTATGAGATACTACTATCTTGTGGTTCTGTTGATTTGGGTTTCGTTGATAATAATTGATGATGAGCATTTTTTCAAATGTGCCAATAGGTTATTTGTCTTCTTCTAAAAAGTGTTTTTTTCCTCTCCCCATTTTTGATAAGGTTTTTAGAATTTTTTTTATCATTTTTGTTGGTGGTGATCTTTGTAAGTTCTTCATATATCTTGGCTATTAGATCTTTATTTGCTATGGTGAATCAGATATATTTTCTTCCAGTTGATGTATTTTATTGGCACAAATTTTTGCTATGAGGAATTAAATGCAATTCTATTTTTATGTCTATTGCCTTTTTCAATGGCATTATTAAAAACACCTTTGAAGCACTTTGCCTATATTTTCTTCAATATATTTTATGTTCAATTTAATATATTTTATGATTCTTTTCTGATTTCAAGGTCTTTAATCCAATTTGAATTGACATTTGTGTGTTTAGCTTCATATATATTACATGTGGTTTTCATGTTTTCAACACAATTTTATGAAATGGAAAACATTTTATGAAATGGTTAATTGTTATTACTTCATTAGTTGTTAAATACACAGTACTTATAAATAGTATTTAGATAATAAGATCTATCTTTATATATTTTATTCAAACTCATTTATCAAAGAGTCTATTTTATTTGTACACCTGGCTGTTTTGACCACTGTAATTTACTCTTTTTACCCAGGTTTTGTCTTTTTTATTTATTTGAAAATTTGTACTGAGATTCTATGGATTACAAATCGTCATTTCTCATATAGATAATTCCAACACCACACCTATCACCAGTGGACAATGTCCCTTTTCTATGGATCTCAATAATGACACCTCACATTCAAGTATTTGAGTCCCTCCATTATGTTGCCTTTAAATCTTCATAGCTACATTACTGTGTTACTTGTATGTGTACCACATAAGAGAGGTCATTTTGTATCTATCCTTTTTCTTCTGATTGACTTCACAAGCATAATATATTCATATTTCATTCATGTTGCTTAAAATCACATAACTCTTTTCGTTTCATAGTATTCCATAGAAGATATAGATCACAAATTATTTACTCATTCAACTATAATTAGACATTTAACTTGTTTCCATATTTTGGCTATTGTATTAAGGCAATAAATATAAATATTCCATTCTTAGAGATAGGAGGTGATAACATGTTTTGATTTGCATTCATCTAATTTTGTGTGTTGAGTATTTTTTCTCATATGCCTGTGGGCAATCTGTATCTCTTCTTTGGGAAAGTGTCTATTCATATCCTGTCTTTTTTGTGGATAGAGTTATTAAATTTTTTGTTAAAAATTGTATATGTTTTATGGAGCTTAAATATTAACCATTTATTTGGTGTATTGTGTGTATTTTATTAGAGCTTGAGTTTCTCCTTTTGGTTTTTGTATCACATTCAGTGGTGTTTAGGAGTTACTCCTGGCTCTGCACTCAAGAATTACTCCTATCAGGTTTGGGAGAACATATACCTTGTTAGGAATCATGCCAGGTTTGGCCATGTGCAAGGCAACGGTTCTATCCACTGGGCTATCACTCTGAGCAGGAGCTTGAGTTGCTTTTGCTGTAAAAAGCTTTTTAATTGGATGAAGTCCCATTTATTTATTTTTGTTATCTTTTCCACTGTGATCACTTCATTGAATGTTCCTCTGTAGTCAATTTCCTAGACAATTCTGCCCATGTTTTCTTCAATATATTTTAGGGATTCTGGTTTATTCTTAAGATCTTTAATAATACACTTTGAGTTAGCTTTAGTGAAGGTGTGAAATACAGTTCTAATTTAATTTTTTACATGTTACTATCCAGTATTCCCAACATCATTTATGGAAGGTATTTTCTTTCCTCTACCTCATATATTTATTCTTTTTGTCATAGACTATCCACTCATAAATTTGGGGGCTTAACTCAATATAGACACTTCTATTACAATTTGTACTGATCTATCCTTAATCCAGTATAATATCTTTATTTTAGTACTAGTTGTGGATTTACAGTTCAATATAGGGCATTTGATGACTTCATATTATTTTTTTATTTTAAGATTTTTTGGGGGGTGGCCAGAGGGATAAAACGGCACATGGTGCTTGCTTTGTATGCAGCCAACCTGGGTTTGATATCTCACCTTCTGTGCCCTTCCAGGAGTGTTCACTGAGTTTAGATTCCAGCAGTACATCATGAGAGCAACTGAGTTTGGCCTAACTGAGTTTCTGCTATTTAGGTAGTTTTATTACTCAATACAAATTTTATTAGATTTTGTTTTATGCTTTGGAAAATGTCATTAGAATTTTGCTGGACATTGTGCTGAATATAAGATGATCAGTTTACAATATTGATTGTTCCAGTTCATGAACAGGGAAAGAATTTCTATCTCCTGATGCATTCTATTTTTCTTAATTGTAATTTATATTTTTCACTGTGTAAAAATTTCACTTTCACATCATTTGTTAAATTTATTCCTAGGTATTTTATATTTAGGGCACTATTTTTAATATCTTTATTTAAACATCTTGATTACAAATATGATTGTAGTTGGTTTTCGTGTAAAGAATACCCCCCCCCCCTTCACCAGTGCAACATTCCCATCACCAATGGATATCTCCCTCCTCCCCACCCCACCCCTGTCTGTACTCTAGACAGGCTTTCTACTTCCCTCATTCATTTACATTGTTATGATAGTTCTCAGTGTAGTTATTTCTCTAACTGCACTCACCACTCTTTGTGGTGAGCTACATGTAGTGAGCTGGACCTTCCATCACTCCTCTCTTTTGTCTCTGAGAATTATTGTAAAATGTCTTTTATTCCTCTTAAAACCCATAGTTGAGTGAGACTCTTCTGCTTCTATCTCTCTCTCCCTCTGACTTATTTCACTCAGCATAGTAGATTCCATGTACATTCAGTACTTCTCAAATAGTGGGGTGCACCCCCCGGGGGGACGCAAGGCTCCATAAAGGGGGGCGCGTTAGACCTCGGCAAACACTTTCATAACAAGCTAAGTCCTGTGTGTATGTCTTTGTATGTCTCTGGAGCTGAGAGTTGCTGTGTCCAATTCGAAAAGTTATGCATTACAAAAAGTGCTCATTGTAGCCATTAATCCAGACATCACCTCTGATTAAAAAATCAGCTCAAATTATTTTATATATTTTTGTTTTGTAAGTTAAAGTTTTTTTAAATAAAGATACTATTTACAGTCACTTGGGGGGTGCTCAGAAAATGTTTTCTTCTTCCTAGGAGGGCATAACAGAAAATAATTGAGAAGCACTGGGAAGTACATTTGAGAAGTACAATTGAGAAGTACATCCATGTATAGGAAAATTTAATGACTTCATCTCTTCTGACGGCTGCATAATATTTCATTGTGTATATGTACTACTGTTTGTTTAGCCATTTATCTGTTGAAGGGCATCTTGGTTGTTTCCAGAGTCTGACTATTGTAAATACCACAGCAATGAATATAGGTGTGAAGAAGGGATTTTTGTATAGTATTTTTGTGTCCCCAGGGTATATCCCTAGAAGTGGTATAGTTAGATCGTATGGGAGCTCAATGTCCAGTTTTTGGAGTAATCTCCATATCACTTTCCATAAAGGTTGAACTAGACAGCATTCCACCCAGCAGTGAATGAGTTCCTTTCTCTCCACATCCCCGCCAGCACTGCCTGTTCTCATTCTTGGGGCACTATTTTAAAGTATATAGTTTCTTAATTTTTTAAATTCAAGTTCATTATTTGTATACAGGAATGTCACTGATATAGTGTAAAATTTGAACCCTGTCATTTTACTGTGCTTGTTATTTTTTCTAGGAGATATATTTTGTATGTCAGTTTTCAATGTATAATATCAAGTCATCTGCAAGTAGTGAGAATTTGACTTCTTCATTTCCACTTTGGATCACTTTTATATCTTTTACTAGGATGATGACTTCCAAAATTATGTTGAATAAGAGTGGAGATAATGAACAACCTTGTATTTTGTATAATTTCAGGGGAGGGGAGAGTCTCTTAGTTTAATATACAGAAGCTTTTTATTTTAATGTAGTCCCATTTGTTTATCTTTAGTTCCACTTGATTGGTCAGTAGTGTTTCAATCTTTTGAAAAGGCCTTTAGCTTCAATGTCTTACAGAGAAGTCTTACATTTTTTGTTCTCTATGTATCTTATGAATTCAGTCTGATATAAAGGACTTTATTCCATTTTGATTTCACTTTTGTACAAATGGTAGAAAGAAATGTGAATACAGTTTCTTACACAAAGTTGCACAGTTTTTCCAGCACCACATATTAAAGAGGCTTTCTTTCCTTCACTTCTTTTGTTTTTGCTTTCTTTAGTTAGAGATTAACTTATTGTATACCTTGCTACCTGTCTCAGGATATTCAATGCTATTCCAATGATATGAGGGTCTGTCTTTATTCCAATATTATACCATTCTAATTACTATATCTTTGTAGTACCATTTGAAGTGGGGAAAAGTGATGTCATCCATCTTCTTCTTTCCAAGGATTGATTTAGCGATTCGTGAAGGTTTATTATTTCATACAAATTTTAGAAGTGTTTGGTATATATCTTGAAAAATATCATGGTTAACCTTATAAAAACTTCATTGAATCTGTACGATGTTTTGGGGGAATATTTCCATTTAAATAATGTTAACCCTCCCAATCCATAAGCATGGAGGTGTTTCTAATTTTTAGTGTCCTCTTTCCTTTCTTCTTTTTTTGAGAGGGGAACATTATTGGTTTTTGGGGATTACTCCTGGCTCTGTGCTCGTAAGTTACTCCTGGAAGGCTTGAGGAACCATATGGTATGCCCGGGACAGAGCTCAGGTTGGCTGTGTATAAGGCCAATACCGCACCCACTGTACTAATGCCCCAGACCTCACTTTTATTACTCAAATCACCAATTTATAGTTTTCTTTGTATAGATCATTCACCTTCTTGGTTAAGTTGATTCCAAGGTACTTGATTTTCTGAGGAATAATTGTGAATAGGATTTTTAAAAATTTTTATTTTGATCATAGTGGCTTATATATCTTTCACATTAATATTTTAGGTACATATTAACATTGAATCAGGAGAATACCCACCACCAAATTTGTCCTCCCCTCTCCCCCATTTCCTTTCTGCAACCCATATCCCCCACCATCACCCCCCAGGCTGCTAGAGTAGGTGGTCCCCTCTTTGTCTAGCTTACTATCAGTGTTCATAAATCTGTTTGGTCCTGGTGCCCTCCCTTGTTTCTCCCTCTATTTGAGAGGCTAAGCTAGATAAATTGAGTTATGTGGTTTTGTTTGAGGGAAATAAAAGCAATAGAATAGGATAAAGATTAAGCAAAAATAATAATAATAATAATAATAATAATAATAATAATATGCTGAAAATGGGCAGAGTCCTTCTAGTGGCTATCAGCCTCAGTTTGAGAGAGGACTTGGAAAAGGTAATTGAAACACCATAACAATAGAAAAATAAATGTCAAATTAAATATCCAGTGAGCACTACAGCAATAAAGAGAAGCACCACACAATAGTCTTGGTTCTGAATTCAAATCATGCCGAAGTGCAAAAAGAAAGAGAAAGATAAGATAAAATAATATAAAATAAAGGAGACATCAGCTTCAATATCTACACCAAAATAAGGACGTTAAAAAAAACAATCTATCAATCAATAAATATATATGGAAAAATGATTATTTTGTGCTCCCCCCCCCCCCGCATAGGCACAGTAACTATTGGGGATATTATAGAGGGAATTCCCTTGGCTTAGGAGAAACAGGGTTTCTCCATCCCTGACGTATACTGTCATGGGATTAACTCTAGACTCCTTGCATGATCATTTATTCTCCCTTCGGTGCTTTTGTGGTGTATGGAAGACTTCTGCTTCGACATGATGGTAAAATCAGTCCTCTGTATCTAGAGATCTTGGTGACTGTAGAGCTCAAGGAATGAAGCTAATGATGAAGGCTTTCTTTGTGGTTCTAGCAGTTCTGCTTTTTCAGTGTCGTTTTAATTCATCTTCTGTAGTTGGTGTTCTTGGTCATTACTTTGCTCCTAGGATGGAGCCTGGGACAGAGTATTTCGTTATGTTTCTGGAAGACCTGTTCACTCGCGGTTGTCTCAGTCAGACCTCTGGAATTGGAAATCTTGTTTGTTGAACAGATTGTAGACCAAAAGCTAGGTTAGAGCTTTTTGTTGTTTTTGTTGTTGGTCCTGGAATGCGTACTGTCCAGCCCTGGTTGTAACAACCAGTCGTCTGTATATAGTGGTCTTGGTTTTTGCACAGATCAAAGGGTGACATTTCTTCTGGTTTTATCTGATCGTTGGCTGGTGAGGAAGGATAACTTGCTCTTAGATCTAGTTGTTCCTATTTCCTCGTTGTCAGGTTATCAATTTAGAGCTGGCGTATGTTGGTGCCAGAGCAGCATTATGAATGCCCTGGAGGGGACTTCGTTCCTGGAGCTGTTGTGGAGAACTCTGTCGTTTCTATGTCTGGGATCCAGGAGTCAAGGCTGGACGGTCGGTGCCTATTTCCTTGGAGTCTAGGTTGGTTCCCCATGACATGCATTCAGGGTGGGAGATGTCCCTGTGTTGTAAAAAAGATATATACGTTCTTACCCCTAGTAGATAAGAGCTTGTTTTTACACATAAAATATTGTGTATGTAAACATTTTATGGGATTATTATGTTACTGACCCTACCCTGATCGTTGATTGTGCTCTACCCTAGGGTGTGACCTGGCATTCTGCCCCCACCCTAGGGTGGTACCTGATTCTGCTTCCACCATTGGGTGGTATCTGATCCCACCATTGGGTGGTACCTGATACTGGGGGATAAAAACAAGGGTCTGTGGAAGGCGAGAGGCTTTTTGCTGGAACTGAGGCTGAGACCTTGGACTTCAGTTTTGTCCACCGAATAAAGCTAGTATTTCCACAAGCCTGACTGCGAGCTGTTTACCCGCCGTTTCACCTCAGAACCGTCGGCTGGACAGGGTGGCAGACGCGTGCTCCGAGTCAGAGGGGAGAGACCTCATCCTCCATAACTCCACAGTCAACCTCTTCAGGGGCTGACTTGCAACAGTAAAATTTCCCCTATTTTGAATAGCCTTTGCAGGAAGAAGTGGTGCTACATTATATTGCTGGTGGATTTGGGGGTGGAGAGAGAAGAAAACAGACCCATGACAGAAACTAAAAATATATATGCTCAGACATATCTAAAGAAAAAAGAGTTTCTTAAAAGAAAATAAAAGGATTAAATAAAGGACATAATTAAAGGAATAAAGTGGGGCCGGTAGGGATAGCTGGAGGCAAGGCGTCTGTCCTTCCTGCAGAAGGACGGTAGCTCACATCCCGGGATCCCACATGGTCCCCCATGTCCACCAGGGGCAACTTTCGAGCACAGAGCCAGGAGCACCCTCCGAGCGCCGCCAGCTGTTAACAAAAGAAGCACAAAACAAATCAAATAAAAAAAACCAAAAAGTAGAACAAAACAAATAATAATTAAAAAAAGACGAACAAGGGGGGAAAAAAGAAAAAAAATAAACAAAGGAAAAGGGAGAAAGTGATACAGGAGATTACATTTGGGGAGAAATAGTATAAGAAGTAGTGTTATAATTTACTAGGGATCTTATACAGGAATACAGGTAATGATTATGATGGGAAATTATTGACTCCAATGGAAACATTTCAAAACATTATGGTTGAATGCCTTAACCTTACCACATTTAAAATCTCTCAGTTTTTCTGCCCATAGGGGCTCCTGGATACAAAGGGTGAACATCCTACGGTGGTACCTCGGTGCTGAGTCACACGAGGCACCATACTCAGCTTGCATCATGAAAATGTCCAGAAATAACTCTTTAACATACCCTTTATCTCTAGATTATGTCTTCTTTTAGGACCTGAAGTGCATGACCAGCCAGACCACGGAAGCAACAACCATGACCTACAGATTTTTACTACAGGGCCTAAGCATCGAACACTTTCAAGCAAACTAACATGCCCTTGCTCTTTTACCCTCTCTTCTCATTACTTCATATTTTTGTTGGTGTTGTTGTTTAATTGTTGGTTTGTTTTGTCTGTTTTGTTTTCCCTTTTCTCTCTTCTTGTCTCCCTCTTCTTCCACCTTCTTCTCCTCATTACCATCAATTCAATCCATGTCAAATAAAAACCACATGGTTACCTCCTCTATAGGAAAGGAAAGAAACTGATATATAGAGTGCTGCGGACAATACTGCAAAGGGTAAACACCTATATAGATAGACCTCACTAACACAATAGTTAGCACTCAACACGAAACCTATACATATCCAAAAGTTGATCTATTATTTCCTTTCCTTACTAGTTCTATACCTACCTATCTTTCTGTACTCAGCATATCTCTTGCCCTCCTCACCTCTCTACATTAATATATGCCTAAGATAACTTCTATATGTTTATATGGGGGCAGGAGCACACAGAGATAGGAATCCTCCTTAAGTGGCAAACCTAAACCACAAACAATCCATACCTATACCCTATGTAACCCCTCCCATGTACTATCCCCTCTCCCCCCCTCAGAAACCTGACTATCCCTTCACCCCTTAATCCAATCCCCGATATCCCCACCATGTTATAATTCTTCACCCTCAGTTCTTAACCCATTAGGCATCAAGACCAACCTCCTACACCAACGAACCAGTATTCAGTTCCCAAGTGAAGAGACACCCACTCAAACTCACACCTCGTTCCCGGCAAGAAAATACAACCAACACCCCGACTGACTAATGCAGTATGGCCCCCCCTAATCACCTCTCCCTATTGTGGGCTGTGGCTTAATACAGGATTAGCTCCAAAAGGACTCCCATTGCAAGAACTCTACCCAAGACCTTCTTGTGTGGAGCCCACACCTCACGAGGAAATCTCAAAAGACAATGGGGAAGCCTATACTATCATCATAAGTGAATAGGATTTTTTTTTAAAAACACATCTTTCTTCTCTTTGTATATAGAAAAAATATAGGTTTTTTTGGATTACTTTTGTAGTCTTCCACTTTAGCATGCCAATCTATAGGTTTTAGAAAGTTTTTTTCAGAGGCTTTAGGATTTTGTAAATATAGTATGTCATCAACAGTAAGACATTGATGTCTTACTTTTCTATCTAGATGACATTGATATCTTTTTATTGTTTAATTGCTATAGCAAGTAGTTTTAGTACTATATTGAATAGAAGTGTAAAGAGCGGGCAACCAGCTCTTAGATTAAAGGACTTTATTTTTCCCCTATTGATTATATTGTTTGCTGTGAACTTATGGCAACTGGCTTTGAAATAGTGAGGGAATTTTCTTCTATACTCATTTCTTTGAGAGTCTTTAATCATAAATTTTTCTGGATTTTGTCAAATGCTTTCCCCTCCATCTTTTATCTGATCTTTTTATTGATTTTTCTTTTATTGATATGGTGTTTTTTCATCTGATCCTATGAATTTTTTTCTTTTATTGATATGGTGTTTTCTCATCTGATCCTATGAATTTTTTCTTTTATTGATATGGTGTGTTATGTTGATTGACTTGTGTATGTTAAACCATCCTTGCATCCCTGGGATGAATATTCCTTGACCATGAGAATAATCATTTTTATGAATTATTTGATTCTATTTACTAGTATTTTGTTGAGGATCTTTACATATGTAACATCAAGGATAGCAACCTTCAATTTTCTTATTTGTGTTGTATCTCTCTATTTTTGTATCAAGATAATGGTTATTTCATAGAAACTGAGAGTGTTACAGTTTCTTCAATTTCCTAGAAGAACTTGGAAGGGATTGTCTATAAGTCTTATTTAAAGGTTTGAAATAATTCACTAGTGAATTCATCAGGATTTGGGTTTTGCTTTAGAGAAGAATTTTGATTATAATTTTAATTTTATAGATTGTGCTACATCTGTTCAAGTATTCCAAATCAAAATGGTTCAGCTCTTGGAGGTTATAGGACTGCATGAATCCATTTCTTCTAGATTCGCTCATTGATAAAAATTATCAATTTAATCTCTGATTATCCTTAGAATTTCTGTGGTGTATTTTGTGATGTCCTCTCCTTTAATTTCAGATTTGGTTTATTAGATTTCTTTCTCTTTGTGAGCCTTGCACTTGGTTATCAATCTGCTTAATTTTTTCAAAGAACCAGCTCTTGGTTTTATTGATCTCTTGGATTGTATTTTGAGTTCTAGTTAATTAATTTTTGCTCCAAGTTTTATTATTTCCTTCTACCTTCTCTGAGTCCTTTTTTTCTTATTTTCTAATTTCTTAAGCTCTGAAATAAGTTATTTATGTGGGACCTCTCTTTTTCCTGATAAATGCTTACAGAGCTAAATACTGTCCTTTGTACATATTTACTTTGCATCCAGCTTTTTTTGTTGTTGTTGTGCTGGCTTACAGTTTCTAAGAAACTTTAAATTAGCTTGTTTAGTGTCTCCCATTTATAGTAGTGTGTCACCCCAAATAATGGTAGTTTGATTTTTGTTTAAAATTAGATACATTTAATTAATTGTTTTTGCCAGATTGCTATTGCCAGGACTTATAATACTATATTGAATGAAATTGGACACTATATTAAATGAAAATGGACATTCTTGATATTTTGACAAATCTCAGATGCTGTTTTCAATTTTTTATAATTAAAATGATACTAACTGTGGATTTTTATAGGTTACTATTAATATTGTGGAATATTGGGGCCAGAGTGATAGTGCAAGTGGTAGGGCAATTGCCTTGCATGCACTAACCTAGGACAGACAACGGTTCAATCCCCTGGTGTCCCATATGGTCCCCCAAGCCAGGAGCAATTTCTGAGCACATAGCCAGGAGTAATCCTTGAGCATCACTGAGTGTGACCCAAAAAAGAAAAAAATATTGTGGAATATTACTTACACTTTATATTGTTAAGGCTTTTTAAAAAAACCCATGAATGGGTGTTAATTTAAAGCTTTCTTTGCATGAATATATTATTATCTTATAATTTTTAATTTGTTTATTGATTTTGTATATTATGTTAATTGAATTGTGTATTAAGTCATACTTGCAGGCTTGGAATTAGTATAATTTGATAATGGAGTGTGCACTTTATGATATGTTATTGAATTTTGTTTACTAAAATTTTGTTGAGAATTTTTGTCAATTTTTAACAAATAAATTCATATAATATTTTGTTTTTAGCTATATGTCTAACAAATATATAACTTTACCTTCATTGAAAAACTTATGAAGGATTTCTATATCTTTAATATTTTGGGAGAATTTAGGAGTAATGTACTAAGTCTTTGAAGGCTTGATAGAACCTATAACAATGAACCCATTTGGAGTACACTTCTGTTCTTGGTGATATTATGTTTTTATATTTATTTTTAATTTTTATTTATTTTTTAATATTTATTGTGAACAAAGTGAATTACAAGTCTTCCACAGAAATATTTAAGGTACATAGTTGTTTCAAGTCAGTCCTTGATGGGGCTGGATGATGGTGGGATAGAGGGTGAGGTCTTTCTCCTCCAACTCGGAGGAGTTCTAAGATGATAGCGGCAGATAGAAAACTCACAGGCAATCAGGCTTCAGGAGATATTATCTTTATTCAATGATAAGGCTGAAGTAAAAGCCCCAGCATCAGCCTCAGAAAAAGCCTTAGCCTTCCACAGACCCTTGCTTTTTACACAAGAATAAGGTACCACCCTAGTGTGGGAACAGAATGCTAAATGAGAAATAATCCAATATACTATTACTAGGTCACACCCTAGTGTAGGGCACAATTATTGATTAGGGTAGGATCAGTAACCCAACACATAGTGACAATGAATCAGGGGCATTCCCATCACCAGTGTTGTCCTTCCATTTTCCCCTGTTCCCAGCATGCATCCTATATCTCCCTCCCTTGACCCCCAGACTGCTAGTGTAACTGATTCCTTCTGTGTATAGCTTGTTGTAGATTGAGTATCTATTTTGTTGTCCTTGACTTTGTGTTTGGTGTTTAAGTCTGATCCGTGTTTATTTCTACTCAATGAACATATGACTGTTTGGTCCTGGTATCATTCATTTATTTCCACCTCAATTTATGAGGCATAACAAGATGATTCAAGTTATGTGATTCTTTGAAAAAAAATAAAGAAAATAAAAAAGAGAGAAAAAGAAAAAGAGAGAAAAAAACTGGGAAGAATCCATTTAGAGGTTATAAATTACCCCAGTTTATTACTTTTCTCTTTTTCAAACAAAACCACGCAACTTGAACTAGCTAGTCCTGCCTCCAGTTAGAGGGGGAACTAAGGGAGGCATCAAGACCAAACAGGTGCAAGACTACTAAGTTGTGGGTTAGATACAGAGGGGACCACATATTCTAGCCGACCTGGGGTGAGGGAAGAGGAAATGGGAGGTAGGACAGAAACGGAGGTGTAGGGAGGACAATTTGGTGATGGGAATCCCCCCTGATTTTATGTAAATATGTACCTAAAATATTATTGTCAACACTATGTAAACCACTATGATCAAAATAAAAATTAAAAAAAAATTTTTAATTTGCAAAAAAAAAAAATACCAATTCAAATGAGAAAGGGAAAAAAGAAGAAAAGCATAACAAAAACAAAGACCAAAAATAACAAAAAGCAAATAAACAAAACCCAGCAACTAAGGAAAAGCACAACAGCAACAACAAAAGGAAAAAAGAAGAGAGGAAGGAGGACTGGTGTGGCTTTTTTTTTCCTCCCTTTTTTTCTCTTTGTAAGTTTTTGGGAAATTAAAGGGAATACCCTTGGTCTAAGAGATACAGGGTTTCTCCACCCTTGAACCATACTGTCATGGGAATAACTACAGCTCCATACATGCTCATTTTCATACCCAAGAACTTTTTTTCTTTTTTTCTTTTTTTTTTTTTGGTTTTTGAGTCACACCTGGCAGAGCTCAGAGTTTACTCCTGGCTCTATGCTCAGAAATCGCTCCTGGCAGGCTTGGGGAACCATATGGGATGCCAGGATTCGAAACACCGTCCTTCTGCATACAAGGCAAATGCCCTCCCTCCGTGCTATTTATTCGGTCCCACCTCAAAGACTTTTTATGGTGCCAGGAAACTTTCTGACAATGATAGTAAGGGAGAGAAAGCAGTAGAATGCCTGCCTAGATGTTGGGGGGTGGGGGAAGGAGGGAAATGGGGAAAATTGGTGGCAAGATATTACACTGGTGAAGAATAGTGTACATTTTATGAAAGAAACCCAACTATGAACATTTCAGTAACCACAGTGCTTAAATAAAAATATGTATTAAAGAAAGATATTTAGAAAAGAAAAAGTAGTTCTAAGATGAAAATTAATACCAATCGAGATCTACATTAGGAATAAAGGTTGACCTTTTCTCTCTCTGCGTTTTTATTTTCAAAATAATACTTTATTTAAGCACCATAATTATAAACATAATTGTAGTTGGGTTTCAGTCATAAAAGAGCACCCTCTCTTCACCAGTGCAACAATCCCACTACTAATGCCCCTCACCCCACCTGTATTTGAGATAGGCATTCTAACTCTCTCACTCACTCACCTTATCATGATACTTTTTAGTGTAGTTATTTCTCTAATTGCATTCACCATTCTTTGTGGTGAGCTTCATAGCGTGAGTTGATCCTTCAGCCCTCATCTCTATGTCTCTGGGCATTATTATAATAATGTTTTCAATTGTTCTTAAAAACCATAGATGAGTGAGACCATTGTGTGTCTATATATCCTGACTTACTTTACTCAGCATAATAGTTTCCATGACCATTCATGTATAGGAAAATTTTACTTCATCTCACCTGACAGCTGCATTATATTCCATTGTATATATGTGCTACTGTTTCTTTAGCCATGCATCTGTTGAAGGGCATTCTTGATTGTTTCCAGAGTCCGGCTATTGTAAATAGCGCTGCAATGAACATAAGTGTAAAGAAGACATTTTTGTGCTGTGTTTCTGTGTTCCTAGTGTATATTCCTAGGAGTGGTATAGCTGGATCAAATGGGAGCTCAGCTTCAGTCTTTTGAAGAATCTCCATATTGTTTTCCATAAGGGCTGGACTAGATGGCATTCCCTAGCAGTGAATGAGAGTCCCTTTTCCCCAACATCCCACCAATTGATTGGTTTAGTTGTTTGTGAAGTGTTCCATTTTATTTGTTGTGAGAAGGCACCTCATCTATGTTTTGATTTACATCTCCCTGATGATTAGTGATGTGGAGTATTTTTTCATGTGCCTTTTGGCCATTTGCATTTCTTTGAGAAGTGTCTGTTCATTTCTTCTCCCCATATTTTTGGCCATGCCTGGTGACACTCAGGGGTTACTACTGGCTATGTGGCCAGAAATGGCTTCTGGCTTGGGGGACACCGGGGGGATCAAACTGCTGTCGGAGTGCAAGACACTTTACTGCTTGTGCCACCACTTTGGCCCCATCTTTTCTCCATTTTTTTGATGGGGTTACAGAATCTGTAGTTATCTCCACCTTTTCATTTATTATCCAGTTTATTAATTTTTTCACTCTCGTTTTATTTGTGAGTTTTGTTAGTGGTTTATCAATTTTTTCCCAAAGAACCAACTTTTGTTTTTGTTGATCCTTCAGATTGCTTTTTGAATTTTAACTTCATTGATTTCTCCTCTAAGCTTTGTAATTTCCTCTGCCTACCTATTTTTGGTTCCTTTTGTTGATAATTTTCTAATTTTATAAACTGTGCCATTAAGCTTTGATGTAGGCTCCTGCTTCCTTTCTGATATGTGTTTGTAGAGCTATACATTTTCCTATTAGTACCGCTTTTGCTGTGTCCCATAAATTTTGATAATTTGTGTCTCATTGGCATTTGTTTCCAGGAATGTTTTGATTTCTGACTCACTGGTTGTTCAGTTTAATTTTTAGGTGTTAAAGTTTTTCTTCTGTGTTTTTTGTAGTTAAATTCTAATTTCAGTGCCTTGTCATCTGAAAAGGTAATCTGTACAATTTCTATTCTCTTGACTTTATGGAGATATGTTTATTGGGTAAGCATGTGATCTATCCTGGAGAATGATCCATTTGCATAGGAGAAGAATGTGTATCTGATTTTCTGGGGATGGAGTGCTCTATGTAAACCTACTAGTCTCTTCCATATTTCTTTTCAGAGCTAGTATATGTTTGTTGGCTTTCAGCCTGGTTGACTTATCAATGGTTGACAGTGAAATGTTAAGGTCTCCCACTATTATTGTGTTGCTATTGATGTCTTCTTTCAGATTTGTCAACAATTGTATTAAGTATTTTGCTGGTCCTTCATTGGTGTGTATATGTTTAGGAGTGAGATTTCTTCTTTTTCTACATATCCTTTGATTAGTAAAAAATGTCCATATTTGTCCCTTATAACTTTTCTAAGTCTAAAGTTTATGCCATCTGATATTAATATAGCCACTCTAGCTTTTTAAGGGAATTGTTTGCATGGATGATTTTATTCCAGCCTTTGATTTTGTGTCTATGTTTGTTCTGACTATTCAGATGTTTTCCTTGTAGGCAACAGAATGTTGGATTCATCTTTTTGATATATTGTGCCACTCCGTGTCTCTTCACTGGTGCATTTAGACCATTGACATTGAGAGAGATAGTTGTTATGGGATTTAATGTCATCTTTGTGTAGAAGTTTGGTGTGTCTGTTGGTCTGTCTTCTCTTAAAGTAGATCTTTCAGTTTTTCTTTTAAGGATGGTTTTGAGTCTGTAAAGTTTCTGAGCTGTTGTTTATCCATGAACCTATGTATACTTCCTTCAAACCCGAAAGTGAGTATGACTGGATGCAATATTCTAGACTCAGCATTCATTATATTGAATTTTGTTACTATATCCACCACTGCCTTCTGGTCTTGAGGGTGTCTTATGACAGATCTGTTGTAAATCTTAAGGATTTTTTTAATGTAAATTCCCTTTTTGATCTTGCTGATTTCAGTATTTTATCCCTATCTGTAGGATTTGTCATTGTGATTAGGATGTGTCTTAGGGTGCTTTTCCTGGGGTCTTTTTTAGTTGGTACTTTTGGGCCTGCAGAATTTGTTTGCATGCAGTCATTAGCTCTGAAATTTCTCTGAAATGATATCCTTGACTGTTAATTTTTCCTTGAAGATTTTCTTCCTGGGTCTCTGGGACTCCAATAATTATTATGTTGTTTCTGTTGAGTTTATCAAAGACTTATATTTTCATCTGCTCACTTTTTTTGAGTATTTTTCCCATTATCTGATCATTTGCTTTAAAGCTCTTTTCTAATCTCTTCTGTTGTATTGAGTTGTTATGTATTTCATCTTTAGCTCACTTAATCTGTCCTCAGCTGCTCCTACTCTTTTGGAAAGGCTTTTCATTAAGGTTTTCATTTCATCAACTGAGTTTTTTAGCCTGTTATTTCAGTTTGAAGTTTTCTGATTTCTATCTTTGTGATCTGTTCAGCTTGATCTATGCTTTCTTTGAGTTCTATGAACATCCTTCATATTTCTTCTCTAAATTTCTTATCTGAGAGGCTATTGAGGTAGTTGGCACTTTTTGGGTCAGTAGAACTGCCATCTTCATTCTGTTTGCATGGTGTTGGCCTGTGTTATTTCCCCATGTCACGCTTGTAGTGTGTATTTTCTTAGGTGTTATAGTGGGATTCTTTGGCTAGAAGATGCTTGTAGTCCAGGACATTGGAGAGCAGAAATTGTAGAGTCCAAAATGTCTGCTGTGTTTCAAAAGCACACAGCAGCCTTCATCTTCATATTTTGTAGGCAGGGACCACTCACCTCTGAAAAAGTGCCTCAGGGAATGATCTGGGCAGGGAGGATCAAAGTCCAAGCCAAAGCAGAGTAGAAAAGCAGAATTCACAATGTCTGCAGTGTGAGAGCACATAGCACCACACCTCTTTCTATGTTTTGAATACATGATTTATTTGTCTTCTCGATAGTATGATTTAATATTATAGACTTTTTATGAGAGTAATATTCTTTCCCTCAAATTTTATACTTTGCTTCTCTCTTGTTTCTTTAAGTAATCTGTCTCTCTTATCAGTCATTTCCTTTTTAATTACAATGTGCTTTGGTATTATTCTACTTGCTTATGTTTTGTTTTGTGCTCTTTGAGCATCTTGAATCTGTGCACAAGTCTCCCTCATATGACTGAGAAATTTTCAGCTATTTTTTCCACTAGTATTTCTCTTCATTTTTCATTTTTCTCTCTTCCAGAAACCCTATAATACAAGATTGTTGTATCCATTATATACTTTGAATTTTCTCCATTCTAGTTGATTTTCTATTGCTTCTTTTGTTATGATAGCTATGTTTTGTCTTTAGGATCACTGATCTGATATTTAGCATTCTGAATTCAATTCTATGACTTTCTACTATATTATTTGTCTCTTTCAATATCATTTCAGTGTATCATTTAATATTTTGGCATATCCTCTAGCTTTGGAGTATTTAAACTTCTTATACAGAGCTTCCCTGATTTCAGTACTATCATAAATAGCGTTGCTCTGAGGTTCTCCAAAAATGGTATCAATAATTTAGATGATCTTATATGCATCCTGAATTCTGTCCCTTTTGTATTAGACTCTAGGTTCCTTGACTTTTTATTGTTATGTGTGTTTATAGATTGACAAATACTAATCAAAATAAAAATATTATAAATCTTAATTTATCTTAATCTTAATCTAAATCTTAATCATTAATATTAATTTATTAAATCCTTAATAAAACTGAACTTTTCATTTTTTGATTTAAAGCATTATGATTTACAGTTATTCATAGTTGAGTTTTAGATATACAATGTTACAGTAACAATCCCACAAGCATGTCAACTTTCCTTCACCAGTGTTCTAGCCAGAGTACATCCATATCATCCACTGCCCCCAACCTACCATCTTCAGTTTATTTGTTAAATTTTAGATCTCATTATCTAAGTGCTGTTGCCCTATGGTTTATATATTTAGTTCTGTCTTTGCTTTACACGACCAATATAGTATGTGTATCCCATTTACCCCATCCTCTGTTTTTTCAGATCTGTCTTTCTGCCCCTCTATTCTATTTTTTCCTTCTCACAATACTCTAATGTCAAGACTGTTCTAGGTAGCCCCCATTTAAAGCATTGCTTTCCCTCCTGCAGTTATTCTAAAGATCACATATTTATTCTTCTGGCTTACTTCACTTAACATGATATCCCATCTATATTGCAACAAAATGCATGATTGCATTATTCCTTACAGCTATGTAGTATCCCATTGTAAATATGTATCACAACTTCATTCTACTCATTTAAAGTGTCCCTCCATTTAAAGTTTATATTAGAACCAAGTCAATTGGATTGTTTGACTTGTTCTAGTGTCCCCATAGGCACCAATCTTGCCATGTGGTATTGTTCTTCCTTTGCATAGGCACATTAAAATGGGAAATTATATACAAACACGTTATTATCTACTAGAGATGGGAACACACAAATCGTATAATGCAGTAGGACCTTACACCCTGAACATTGTCATAAAGACCTGGCTCAGGCTCCAGAAGAACAGCCATTGTCCATTTACCCCTGAACCAGGAATACCATCTACAAAACAACCACCTGAAACCAATCCTCTACCAGGGAAGACCCTACCACTGCTCTGGCATAGACCTATTCAACAGAGACTTCCTTTTAACACCCAGAGGACTTAACAACAACAATGACCTGCTTTCAGGACTGAGCTCTCCGCATCGCCCTCTAATTGTGAGTGAAACTAAAGGATGCTCTGCATCATCCTGACTTTTATATAGGATATGGACATATTTCAAGATCTTTGGCTACAGAAACCTGACACCAACAACAGTGACTGTGTGAAAAATAAAAGTATATTGGCACTACAGACAATGGCTTGGGTTGGACAACCTAATATGCCTGGATCCTAGAGTTGGTCTTATGCCAGAAAACTTCAGGGGTAAGGTCTCCTAGTATTTAGGCCAAGGCTTTTCCTTTCCATGTCCCCTTTTTTTGCTGGACCTATGCAAACAATTTCCACACTAACACTGTCTTTGCTGTGCTCCTTTGACTCATCCTTAATGAAATAATGTATTATGATCAACTGTGTCAATAATACTATAGCTTTTAATGTTAAAGGAGTTGCATAAATTTTGTGACTTTGGATTGCTTTGTGCACTGCTAAGAAATGTTATAATGTACTAAAATCTGGGGGGCTCGAGGGACAAAGTAAATGTGCATGTATTTTGTTTTATTTTTCTTAATTTTTTTGGCTGAAAATTCAAATTAAGGTGTCAGCAAGAGGATTTCTTTGAGAATTCTGTTTATGGGTGATGCCTTCCCACTGTAACTTCACCTTATCCTTTCTTTGCTTCTTTGTCTTCAATAAAATTAAAAAAAAATAGAAACAAGAAGGAATTCTTCAGAAGCACAAAGAATCAAGAGACTACAATTTGTGACTCTAAATTGAAGAATATAGAAGAAATCAGAAAATTATTGATACAATTTTACAAGACAAAAGCATGCGAAAAATATAAAATGTTAACTATTCAGTTAAAATTAAGAAAATGAAAGAGTAATCAAAATGTTCATGGAAAAGGGTCAGAACTACATAGCTACTTTAAGATCAGCCTCACCTTAAAAGATGGCATATAATGTCATTCTTGGGCACTTCAAATTTTTTTAAAAAGGTAATTCACCCAAAATTTTTTTTCTGAAGTTTAATTACTCTAAAATAGAAAATAAAACAATGACATCACCGAAGTTTTTATGCAGCTTATCTACTTGTATGCACTGCTGCCCTGCTTACTTTTGTTGTCTCAGATAATGGGTCAAATTATTGAAGATACTTCTGAAATATAAACCCTGGAGAGGTATAACCAAGTTTTATTTTATTTATTTATTTAATCAGTTAATCAATAGGCCAATTCCAGTAGATTCAGTGGAAACTGCAGGCTCTATGCTCAGGGATCACTCCTAAGTGATATGAAAGAAACCATATGTGGTGCTAGGAATAGAATCCAAATCAACTCCATGTAAGGCTTCACATATGCACTCTTAGCCATATTTTTTGATAAGTAGGTTGTAATTTGTATTTAATGTAACAAAAGAAGCTCTTTATAAACTTTTCAATCTTTGTTAATGACAACTTGAGAATTAAAGTAAAAATGATGATTGTTTCACATATTAATAACTTCAAATACTGAAACTATAGTTTAACAAGATTTATTTTTCTGGTCAGCACTCAGTGGTGCTCAGGCTTACTTCTAGCTCTGTGCTCAGGGATTACTCCAGGTGAAGTTCAGAGAACCTTTTGGCTTACTAGGAATTAAATTATGGTTGCCACATATAAGACAAATGCCCCATCCACTGTACTATCTCTCTTATCCAAGACTAATTTTTACCAAAATTTTTTTTCAGTAATAGCCTTATGATACCAACTGGTTTTAAGTAAAAATGGCATATATTTTGCTCACTGTCTGGAAGACCATGTGGTGAATGAAACTTTGATAAATCTAGTATTCTATTTTTGTTGGTATGCTCTGTTTTGTCTTTGGTTTTTCTAATCTGTTCTGTTTTCTTTTCAAACATTCTTTAGGTGACAGTAAAATGACTATTGGCAACTCCAACTCATATTCCAAGCACTTGATAAAACAATAGAATGAATCTTTAAACAATTGTGGCAAAATATGTGAGAACTATTTTCTCCCAGGATTTTAACTTTTTTTTTAAATATAAACTCTTTATTTAAGCACTATGATTACAAACATGATTGTAGTTGGGTTTCAGTCATAAACAGAACACCCCCCTTCACCAGTGCAACCTTCCCACCACCAGTGGACTCCCTCCTTCCCAATCCATGCCTATATTCAAGACAGGCATTTTACATCTCTGACTCATTAAGATAATCATGATAGTTGTTAGTATAGTTATCTCCCTAACTGCACTCATTACTCTTTGTGGTGAGCTTCATATTGTGATCCATTTCTTCCAGCCCTGTTTTCTATTGTCTTTGGACATTATTACAATAATGTCCTTAATTGTTCTTAAAACCCATAAATTAGTGAGACTATTTTGTGTCTATCTCTCTCTATCTAACTTATTTCACTCAGCATAATAGATTCCATGTACATCCACATATAGGAAAATTTCATGACTTCATCTTTCCTGACAGCTGCGTAATATTCTATTGTGTATATGTACCACAGTTTCTTTAGTCATTCATCTGTTGAAGGGCATCTTGGTTGTTTCCAGAGTCTGACTATTGTAAACAGTGTTGCAGTGAATATAGGTGTGAGGAAGGAAATTCTTAATTGTATTTTTGTGTTCCTAGGGCATATCCCTAGGTATAGCTGGATCATATGGGAGCTCAATTTCTAGTTTTTTGAAGAATCTCCATACTTTTGCTATAAAGGTTGGACTAGATGGCATTCCCACCAGCAGTGAATAAGAGTTTCTTTCTCTCCATATACCTACCAGCACTGAATGTTCTTGTTTTTTGTGATATGTGTCAGTCTCTGTGGTGTGAGATGGTACTTCATCCTTGTTTTGATTTGCATCTCCCTGATGATTAGTGATGTGGAACATTTTTTCATGTGCCTTTTGGCCATTTGTATTTTTTCTTTGAGGAAGTGTCTGTTTATTTCTTCTCTCCATTTTTCGATGGGGTTAGATGTTTTATTACTTGTTAAGTTCTGTCAGTACCTTGTATAAAAATATACTAGGATTTTAACTTTTATGTAACATGGGGAGTTAGTTATTTTAATTGGTTTCTATAAATAAGCAACATTTTATAGTAGAGATTCAGAGCTCAACAGGATATAATGTTTTTTCTTTCATAATCAGCACAATATTTATGGACATGAGTCATAAAGAAAAATATGGTAAATTCTGGTAAGTTAATGATGGAGGTATAGTTAACTATGTTTTCCGTCTTAATAATTTCTTCACACTCTTGCTTAGTATTATATAATGCAACTTTGCCACATGAGAAACAATACAAAACAAAACAGTCAAAAGTTATGTAAGAAAACATAGATAAAGAGGACTGGAGAGATTGTACGGTAGATAGGGTTGCACACACTGACCTAAGCTAAAATCCCCATTTCACCACCTACTTATCCTTCCCACTGCACCCTTCCCTTCCATTTCAGCACCATTAGGAGTAATTCCTGCAATTCCTGCTTGCAGAGCTAGGGGTAATCCTTGAGTATCATTGGATGTGACCCATCCTCTACCTGGCAAGAAAAATGAATTTTTATAGTAATTGCAAAACATAATCACTACACTAGGGTGTTTGTAAATCATGTAACTTTGCTATTCTTTTTACTTGGTTTTTTTTTTTTTACCTCTCTGACAGTTAACTACTTATTTACTTATTTAGAATTTATAAGCAGTACTCAGGGGAGTGAGATCATTTTTGATTTTCAATGTGGTGTTATTTATTCAGTTACTGGGTAACTCCAGAGTTTCCCTAGTGATAATTGGAGTGCCTTGCGGTTGAGAGGTCAAAGTCAGTGCCTCCAAGAGCCAGGTATATGTTCAGGTCCTTTGAGCTATATCACAAATATTCTTGTGCAATTCAATATATCATTATATGTTTTCATATACTTTGTATGTGATAGTCTCCAAATTTTCTATAAAATAAATTATATCCGTTACTTATTTTAAAAAGGAAGTATTAATGCACAGATAGGTTGTTATTTCTCCAAGATTTAGTCTGTAAACATCAAGTTTCCAAAAACAGTTACTTACTGCTGTGACTGTATTTATTTTAGAAATGAAGCCACTGAAATATGTTCATAAAGTATAAAGAGCAAAAGCAAAATGATTCTTGTACATTTTAATAGTGAAAACAATTGACATCTAAAGAAACAAAGATTATATTGATTTAAAAACTGTTAGAGCACAAAGGGATTATCTATTAACTAGATGAATCAAATGATGATGCAATGAAAAACTTCTAGTGGTGATCTACAGCAATCACAAGAGGCTGTTTGTATTGTAAATGGCTAAGAAATGACTATTCTTTGTCTTTAGGTAATCATGTAGAAATAAACAACATTGAGAGACCATTTACTTCAATGCTTAGTGATGTAAAGAAACTACATTCTAGTTCAATAGTAAATTACTTGACACATACAATAAAGCTTAATAAACCAGCTGTTGTTGAGAAAATACAAGTCTTTACCAATGGCAACAGTGACAACAACAACAGTGGCCTCAGCAGGTAACAGCACTACCATAAGACTTTTCCCCAGAATTCTATTTGAAGCTATTTTTTGTCTTTTTTATCTTTGATCCATGATTCTTGCTATTTATCTACACATCTCTGAGTAACAGGCAAAATCTAGTTAGATATTGTGAATGACACTGGGGAAATTATTATTTAAATAATATTTTTCATGTAACCACTCTTTCTTTGAATTTAAATAACTTTAAAAAGTTTCAACAAAAAAATTCACTCAAGTTAGGGAAGTTTAGAAATAGAGTCATCTTCCAAATTGTTCAATTCATTGATAATTTTATTTTTTCAAAACACTCTTTTTATGTCTTTCATCCTGTAGTCACAGTTTGTTTTTTATACTGATTCTCTTCTTGGTTTCAGAATGGTTTGGCTTCTAGTAGTAATTTTAATTCCTATTCTGCATTATTATTTGTGGAAATGGGTCTCTATCATAATATCCTTAGAAAAATTAAAGAAATATAATATGGAAATAAATTACTATAAACCACAAAGTTCTTGACTTTTTATTTTCTCTTCTTTTTTTCTTTTTTCTTTTCTTTGAGTACTGCAATATCTAGTAGTACTCAAAGTTTACTCCCAGTCTTTGCTCAGGATTTATTCTTGGCAGTACTGGGTGACCAAATGCCAAGAGCTTAGCCAGGTTCTGTTGCATGCAAGATAAACATTTTAATCCCATATATAATTTCTTTCACCCCAAATATTTAATTTTGAATGTAGAATGAGTCAACATCACGAAACATAAGACACAAAAGTGTCTTAATCAAAATAGTGGAAAAGCTATTGTCACAAATTGCTGTATTTTAGAAAACAAAACACTGAATTAGGAGTCATCTTTTTTTGTTAGGAGTGAAAAAATAGTGAAATTAATTTACATATAAGTTATTATAAAATTCATATTATATTTTGAATTATTTCAGATTTTTAATATATTTTTAAATACATTAAATTTTTGAATTATATTCAGATTTTTATTATAAAATAATTGCAGCCTAATCTAATTAAAAGTGTTCTTGCTTATTTTCTTTAAATTCTTCCAACTATTCTAATGACAAATCATTGAGAGAATAGAAAGGTGTTTATTTTGTTGTAGAGAACTGTGTCTGCTCCCTTGATAGTAAAAACATGCTTTGTTGTTTACCAGTTATGTGACACATTTGTTTCTAATTACAATCAACAGGTAGAGGTTGAGAATGGAGGATTATAAGTAATGAATAAATTAATTTAAAATGCATAATCTTATTTTTCTGTATCTTTATTTTTCATCAATTTAATATCATTAATTTAATAAACAATTTTTGGTAGTAGGTAATAATGTTTATTAATATTGGTTACAAAATCCTTACTAATTGTATGGACTCTGGCATACCTTGGCTATATGAGATTGCATTAATCTCTCAGAGATATATAAAATGTTATGGATCATAAAGGAAATATAGTTTCTGCATTCAAAGACCTTATCATCTATTTCAGAAAACAATATCTATAATACACAATAGATAGCAATGTAAACCTCTGAGTGAGCAAGCCAAAATTTTGTGCTAAAGATTTATAATGCCACAGGGAATCTTTCAATAATGCATTTAGACTCAATGCAGTTTAGTCTCATTGTCTTTTAGAAAACATTTAGTCTTGGAGTTTTAATAAAAGGACTACATGGAGATATGTAACTATATATATATATATATTTGGCATTAAATAAGGTTCACAAACAATGGAACTTTTAAAATTGTATGTTTGATTAGAATTAATTAATGTTAAAAACAAATGTTATAAAATATATAGAATCTAATTTGACGGGAGAGATGATTTTGGACTTAACTGGCAGTACTAAGGGACAATTTCTAGCTTTGTGTCCAGGAGTAACTGTGGAGGGTGCTTATAGCAAAAGCTATAGCAGAATCTTAGGATCTTGTCCTCAGACAGTCTTGACTGAACAAGATTGAAAGCAGATGACTGGAGATGAGGTGGCTGAATTTAATAGAAGTGTCTTTTTTTTAATTTTTACTTAAAGCTCCATAATTTATAAAAAAAAATATTCATAGTTGAGGCCGGAGTGATAGCGCAGTAGTAGGAAGTTTGCCTTGTACAAGGCTGACCCAGGACGGACCTCGGTTCAATCCCCAGGGTCCCATATGGTTCCCTAAGCCAGGAGCGATTTCTGAGCACATAGCCAGGAGTAACTTCTGAGCGTCACCGGGTGTGGGCTCAAAACAAACAAACAAACAAACAAACAAACAAAAATGTGTTCTAGACAACTGCATTATACCATTGCATTCCTTCATAAAATTATACAAGACAAGACAGAAAGAAAAAATGTTGCTCTGAGTGTGAACTCATTGACCTGACCTTTTCTACTGACCTTCTCTAACTGCTCAACGTGTCTGTCTGTTCTTCTAAAACAGCAACGAAAGGGGCTGGAGAGATAGCATGGAGGTAAGGCGTTTGCCTTTCATGCAGGAGGTCATCGGTTCGAATCCCAGCGTCCCATATGGTCCCCCGTGCCAGCCAGGAGCAATTTCTGAGCGTGGAGCCAGGAATAACCCCTGAGCACTGCCGGGTGTGACCCAAAAACCACAAAAAAAAAAAACAAAAAACAAAAAACAGCAACGAAAACATGTGTCTTGGTGTTGTGGGGGGGGGGGGAAGACATGTCTTACTGCTGCGTGGTACAGAGTGTCACAATGTATGGTAAAGTCAGTTATTTGAGGTTTGGGTTTGGTATGGGTTTGGGTTGAGTGCCACAACCAACAATGCTGATGGCTTTGTGCTCCAGGTTCACTTCTGGTGGAACTTAAGGTGCTGGAGACCTAATCCAGGTCAACCTCAAGCTTGGCAGACCTGCCTGCTGTTCTATCTTCCTTGCTTCTGGCAAATTCTTTAAAACGCTTAAAATTTGACAAATTAGCAGCCTCCGAAAACACTATTAGATACCATGCTCTATTGCGTGTCTGTTAATTTCTCTGAGTCTCATTTTAGCACACTCTCATTTTAGCACACCATGTTATCCCTATTATATACCAGTTCCTGACCAAAGTGCTCAGGATAATCATGGATTTCTTTAAGGAAGATGCTACCTGCAACCCACAGAACAGTTTTTGATTAACACAAAAGCTCATTTATTAACATTTTCCCCTTTCTTCAATATTTTCTCTATGACATCTTCTATTTTCAATTATTATTTGGAACCTAAAGGTGTGAAAGGACTTTTACACAAGATGTTTCTCTTGTAGAAAAGAATCAGGACATGTGAGGATGACGGTGTTAAGGTGGTCATTGACTATCTATCTTCCTTTTCCTGGTTGGCTCATTGTTTACTTAATTGCCAGTAATAATATTTCATTGTGTAAAGAATGTTGGCACCAGGAGCCCAGGTTCCAGTTTATTGATGGTTCAGAGTTTATGAATTGATGCCCTCAGCAGGTTGCTACCCTGATGAATGGCAATTACTGTGTCTCCCACAGAGGCAATTGTAGCCAGAGAATTTACTCCTTTCAAATAATTGCCCCCAAGAAGCAGAACAGGTAATTGCAACATCTGAAAACCATGTTTTTGGCTCAGAATCAAAGAGTATTAATCTCTGTAACAGAGGTGTTTTGGACTGACCCAAAAGTTGTTAAAGAATGCTCCTGAGTGTTTAATTTTAAAATGAATTGTAGAAAATTTAGCAAGTCCCCCTCCCAGACGAAATTGTTGTAAAGATACCTCAGGAAAGAGTTATGGGTGTCCATCTTTTTGAAGTTGCAATATTTTTTAGTAATTGGCTTACTTAGACTTTATAGTGCCCTAGTTTAAGCGCCTTGGTCCAGCCAGGTTATAATCTGTCCATTAAACTATAATAAGTGTGTGCTCATTCTCACCTTAGAATATTTGTTCATAACATTTTAATTTGATCCAATCACTTTGTACAATGAAAATATCACTAAAATATGTTTATTTTAAATAAAATAATATTTAGCAGTTATTAAGTAAGTTTAGATGATTAATAAATGTTGTTCAGTTTAGTTAGTCCTCAGAATATGAAAATCTTGAAGGCATAAATGTTGTCTATATGATTTCTAATTAATTTTCCAATTTATTTTGATGTTCATGAACTGGAATATCACAACATTTTATATTATTTGTTTATCTTTAATTTGGGGTGTAATATTGCACAAAATAGGAAAAAATTTTGAAGCAAATTTATTTTGGAGGAAAAAGTTTAAATTTTAAATATATATGAATGGAGAGTCACACATTCAAGTCTAAATTTTTTAACTAGTATAAAGTTTAGTTTTCTTAGAGAGATAACCCTGAAAGAAGAAAATAAAGGGAAAATGTCAAAATAATAGGGGCATAGAAAAATCAGAAATTATTTTTGAATTCTGCATGATATATACTTAAATATTTTTTTTAGATTGTTGAATATAATCCCACTTTTCTGGGAAGAAAACTGCTAAATTATACTATCCAGTAAGACCAGCTGAACATAATCATTCAACTAACTAGAGGTTAGAAATATTACCATCTCTGTACTTCCTACTGTTTACTAATGAAACCTGTACATCGCACATATGCTTAGGGATATTCAGAAAAACAAAGTACTACAAAAAGGCTCAGGCCACAAGTGCTGAAATATAACCTTCAATTTAAGTTAAGAGAAATATGGTGGGGCCGGGCGGTGGCGCTGGAGGTAAGGTGCCTGCCTTACCTGCGCTAGCCTAGGAGACGGACCGCGGTTCGATCCCCCGGCGTCCCATATGGTCCCCCAAGCCAGGAGCGACTTCTGAGCGCATAGCCAGGAGTAACCCCTGAGCGTCACCGGGTGTGGCCCAAAAACCAAAAAAAAAAAAAAAAAAAAGAGAAATATGGTAAGGAGTAGTGAAGGCAGTTCTGTGAGGCTATCAAGAAAGAAAAATAAATCAGGAGTAAATAGTAATACAGATTTATAGTATGTACCTTCTATGTAATAAGATTTTCTGCTAATTCACCTGGTGACTTTCTTTATGATTGAGAGATGGAGATACTCTTACTCTCTTACTCATAGAAATTTCATCATTTTATTACCCATTAAAAGAGGTAAGTTCTACCTTTCTAAAAAGGCTTCTTGTCTGTTTTATTCTAAAATAAAATGACTCAAAATAATCGTTATGACAGAGAAGAATTTTTGGAGCGATTCAAACTGCTTTCACTAATTTCTATAATAGGACTATGCAGGAAACATGTTTGCTCTTGATTGTTTTTGTCCCAAAGAGGAGCCCAGACATATTAAAGTGGAATTAGAACAAATGATTTGAATTTGGCATTTTTAGCCTGAACAATTCAAATGTAAGATAGGAAGATAACTAAGATATGCTGGTCTAACATAATGCAAACATATTTAAATGATCAAAATTGTCTTGAATGTTAGGGGACTGTCTTAGTAACTGCTTTATTCTGAGAAATTTTAAGTATTTTTATGTTGTAAGTTCCTTGTTTATAAAGTTTTTCTGGATTTTGGTGGAGCCCAAAATCTATAAAAAGTAAAAGATTAAAAATGTTTATTCATTTTGTGGTAAGCTTTCTAAGATCACAAAATATTCTCTTTTGCAGTTTCTTTTTTTTTTTTATAGAGGAATTCTTTTGTGTATTGATATCTTTCAGTCATCTCTTTACATTGTACTGTTCTTATTCACTTCCAGTGGCCTATTATTGACTTCTCTGTTTCTTTGCTCTTTCCTTTCTACCTCCACTTGACTATATTCATTCAAAACTTTAACAAGTATGTATTGATCTTTAACTAACAAGTTGATTAATATGTGTTCAAACTGTAGTAGCCACTTTTTAAAGCATTGTTTTGGTACGTAACAACACTAACAGCATTCAATTCCATTGTATTCCATACTATTCTATTATGTGAATAAGAGAACCAGGGATGTTTTGTATGTTGCTCATCACCACATACCTAGGAAACATTTGATTTGTAATTGTTGTTTAGCAGTTCCTTTTCCCTTCCACTTGCTTAATTTTGTGCCATCTAAGTGACACAAAAAAACATTATCAAAACACACACAAAACTTAAAAACTATAATTATAACAAATTCGGTGTCGACCCAATCATATATTTTCATCCTGTCCTCCAACATCAGTATCAATAATCTTACCTTGATCTTTTCACCTCACAGTGGGGACTAAATCCTCTTCACTCGCATTCTAGATTCTTTGCATTATTTTGTTTGTTTGTTTGATTTTGGGTCACACCCATTGGCGCTCAGGGGTTACTTCAGGCTCCATGCTCAGAAAACACTCCTGGCAAGCTCAGGGGACCATAATAGATGCTGGGATTGAACCTGAATTGGCCTCATGTACTGCAAACGCCCTACCTACTGGGCTATCACACTGGACCCTAAAACGACATACTATTATCTAAAGTAAAATATTGATGTATGAAACTCCTTTCAAAGTTCCAATGAAATTCTTAAGGAAAATAGAAAAAAAAATATATTGGCACAGGAAAAAAAAACTTTACTAAAACAAAAAGAACTATTAAGTGAAAGAAAATATCTGTCCATAAGCTGTCTATGAGAAAGAGGCTACTATTTCACTTTAAAATAATATTTAAAAATAAATTAAAAAAATTCATTTTAATGGGCATAGTAATAGTATAGCTGGTAGGGCACTTGCTTTATGGATCTGAGTTCTATCTCCAGCAGACTTGATGGTCCCCAGAATTTCTCAAGGAGCAATTATTGAACTGAGCGCCAGAGTAAATCCTGAGCACCACAGGATATTAATCCTTCCACCAAAAATAAATAAAAATGCTTTTTGAAGCAGCATTTAGATAATTACATTAAAAACTCCTCCTTCCTAAAATACACATTAGAAAGTATTTATCTCCCTCTAGTCTTATATTTAGTTAATGCATTTCATAAGTTTAATTATTGTATTTTTATTACCATCAAGTATTTTTTCTTATATTATGCTAGCCACAGATTAAGTATAAGTGCTATTTATTTTTAATTATTTAATAACTCAACATTCTGTTATCAATTTATAGCTTCACACTACTATGTTGAGATAACATATTTGTATCAAATTCAACCTTTCAGATTGACTATGATTCTTTTAAGATAAGTGTGTGCTCAATTGATTGTCAATGTTCAAAGATATTTTAAAGAAAAATTCTGTTGGTGTCGTGTTTCAAAGATATTTGAGTCAGAGTGTCAAATTGATCATGCTAACATTTTAAATATTTTGGGGGCCACACCCAGTGATGCCCAGGGATTACTCTTCGATTTGCTCTCAGAAATCTCTCCTGGCTCTGGGGGATCATATGGGACTCAGGTGGATCAAATCAAGGTCCATCCTAAATCGACTGCGTGAAGGCACACGCCCTATCACTGCACTATCACTCTGGCCTCTGTTTTTATGATTTTGGGGGGTAGGGAGCACACCAGACACTACTCTGGGCTTACTCTGTACTCTGCATTCAGGTAACACTCTTTTTTTTTTTTAATAATTTTTTATTGTGACCAAAGTGAATTACAAATCTTTCACAGTAACAGTAATCTTTAAAGTACATGGTGTCATAAGTCAGGGCCATTTTCACCACCAGTGTTGTCCTTTCACCCCTATTCCCAGCATGTATCCCACATCTCTCTTTCTTGCCCCCACCCCTGGTCTGCTAGTGTTAACTGCTCCTCTCTGTGTATAGCTTGTTGTAGATTGGGTATCAATTTTGTTGACATTGACTTTGGGTTTGGTGTTTGAGTCTGATCATTTTTTATTTCCACTCAATGTTCATATGACTATGATATGTTCATATGACTATGTCTTGGTACCCTCCATTTCCCCCTCCCCCCCTCAATTCATGAGGCAGAACAAGATGATTCATGCTATGTGGTCCTGTTGGGGAAAAAAAAGGCAAAGCAAAACAAAAACAAAACAGCACAACAACAACAACAAAAAAACCTGGGAGGACCAGGTAACACTCTTGACATGACTAAGGGACCATTCTGAGTACAACGGATCAAACTTGGGTTGATTGCACGAGAGCAAGCAGCTTTTTCAATATTCTGATCTACTCTAGTCTGATCTATTTTATTCAGCCCCAATTTTTCAATTTCTTTTTTTTTTTATTTGTTTGCTTTTTTGTTTTTTGGGCCATACCCAGTGACACTCAGGAGTTACTCCTGCCTATGCACTCAGAAATCGCTCCTGGCTTGAGGGACCTTATGGAACACGGGGAATTGAACTGAGATCGGTCCTGGGTCAGCCTTGCGCAAGGCAAACGCCCTACTTGCTGAGCTACAGCTCCAGATTCCCAAATTTTTCTCTATTTGTCTGATTTTAATTCATTTTAAAATGGTAGGTATTCAATGAATTACGTGATTTTGCATTTTCTCCTGATTTTATCAATTTTCTTTTAATGAGTATAAAATAATTTATAATTTCAAATAGTAAATTTTGATTTTAGGTATTACAAGGCAATATGAAATCACATTAAATTCCACTTGATAGTTATAAAATATTCTTTGAGTTTATGTATTGCAAAATATAAATCTTATATCCTCCATTTTTATATTTTTAAAATTAAAATTTAAATAGCCTGTCATTTTTTTCGTTATGAATAGCCTTAATTTTTGTGGTATTTTAGTTTTGTAGCATCATTATTCCTTAAATGCTTACTTTGAAATCTATTATTTTACATTTTTCCTACATTTATTTAACCATTTCTGTTGCCTTAATTTTTCTTTAAAGTGTATATTATTAAGTTTCATTCATAGTCTAGACATTGCAAATCTTTATTATAATGTTTATAATTTAATAATTTTCACATTTTATAATAATTTATAACTTGGAATATTTTTATCCTATTTATTACCTCATGTCTTTGATATTATTTGGTGGCACATTAGCCCTGAATATACTTTAATTGTTTAATTTATTTAAATTAATATAAAATACAATGTATTTATTCTTACATATGGTATTTCACTGGCTCATTATTTTTATTTTATATAAATATATAATGGTAATGTTATATATGTATGAATATATTATAATTATATGTATTTATATATATTAATATTACTATATTTTATATATTGATCAATTATTGATATAATATTAAATGTATATATGATATTTATATACTTTCACTGGATCAGTTTTTCTCTGAGGAAATCTTTTTGTGATTCCTTATTAATGTTTACATTTGATTGTCATAAAATGTCATTATTTCACATTATATTGCATAATATACAGACTTTTTTGGCTGAATGTTACTTTTATTTCACCATTTAAAAAACTATATTTTTATATATTAACTTTTAGAACTTCTCTTATTATTTGTCTGGGTGTATAATTAGTTTCTGGGTTATTTTACAATATTTGCTATTTATACTTATTGTTTTTCTGTAACTGGTTGTGTTTTTTTCTCTATATAAATTTTATTTGAATTTTACAGAACATTGACTCTACATCAGGGGTCTCAAACTCAATTTACCTGGGGGCCGTAAGAGGCAAAGTCGGGGTGAGGCAGGGCCACATAAGGGATTTCACACAAAAAAAGTCCTCAAAAATCATTATTAACAGTTTTAATTATTTCCTCTGAACATGAATAGGACATTGAGTGAAGATCATGAACAGTTCTTCTGAACATGGCATCTTTTGCCTATTCCTTTCTGCCAGAGACTTGACAGCGCTTCTTCTTACAAACCTGAACCACATTTTGCTTTAGAGAGGAAGCAGTTGAGACCCTCGGTATGGCTTGAAGATGATCATCATTAAGTCTAGACCTGTACTTTGACTTATTGAAGTTCAATGTGGAGAATAACTAGTCACACAAATATGTGCTCCCAAAAAGGTACACGGTGCACTTGAATATTCGGGAAAGCTCAGGGAAGCTGGGAGGCAATTCTCTCGAAAATTGCCCATAAGGCTTGGCTCAGAAGACTCAACATGCCAGGACTTCTGATTCCCTTTGACTAGTAAGTTGGGGGCTCTGGGCAGGACAGCTAGCCATAGGACCCCTGGGCTGACCACTTAGTCCAGGGGACTGAGATCCTCCCATGCCAGACAGGTCTTCAGGGCCATGCCTGGTAAATCGGGCCCTGAGGGAAGGGTGGGAAAAGAAACTCCTCTTGTATGCATACTGGACCCCATTCAGGGGTTCTTTACTTACTAGTATTCATTTTCGAAAGCACACAGGCGCATTTGCGCCTGCACAACATATATACTTTTTAGCATCATCCAAAAATGTTCTTAATTCTTGACTGTTTCTAAGAAAAAAAAAAGGAATGCCCTATATTTGGAGGATAACATTCAAATAGGTCTCTAAAATCAATGTATATTTAGACGTGACAATTCAAAATTGCAATCAACACCAAGGACATCAGTTGAGAGCTGTGCAGTGTCTGTTATATCTGTGCCCTTGTCAAGAGCAACTGAGTATGCATCAAAACATTTGGCTTTCTCACACAGTTGATAAATGTCACTTGACATGTCAGAAATGCGCTCTGCCACAGTGTTGACACAAAGGCTGATTTTGCTAAAATGACCTTTCTTTTCCGGACAGATAATACTTGCAGCCTGTAACATGCATTTTTTAACAAACTCTCCTTCTGTGAATGGTTTCCCTGCCTTAGCACTCATCTCACTAACCATGTAACTAGCTTTGACTGATGCAACATTCTCTTTGTTTGCTTTCTTGAAGAAATATTGTTACCTCATTAGACATGCTTTAAGACTGGCAACCTGCTTGGCTCTCTCATTTCCTTGATATTTTGCACATTCCTCAGCATGTTTAGTTGAATAATGGCGTTTCAAGTTGTATTCTTTGTGCACTGCAACTTTCTCTGAGCAAATAAGACATGTGGGGATGCCCCTGTGCTCAACAAAGAAATACTGCATCTCCCACTTTTCCTGAAATTGTCTGTGCTCATCATCAATCTTTCTCTTCATTGCAGGCTTTGATGAAGTCATGATGAAGGTATGACAAAATCTAATTCTGTAAAAAAACTTCTCTCCCTTCTCTCCCTTAGGCCTCCGATAATGCAAGGAACAGCGGGCAGGAGCAGCGGAAATAAAATCTGTGCTAGGCACAAAGTATTCATGATTATTCACTTACTGAATATTCGTAATAAAAAATCGCATTAGTAAGAAAAAAAATTGCATTAAACATTTGCATACCCTGAACGAAACTCTCAGGGTATGCGAATGTTTAATGCGATTTTTTTCTTACTAATGCAATTTTTATTGCAATTATTCGGTAAGCGAATAATTGCGAATACAGCGATATTTGAAGGCCAGCCATGGGCCACAAAATGTTGTACAGAGGGCCATAAATGGCCTGCAGGCCGTGAGTTTGAGACCCCTGCTCTACATAATGATTTTTTAGTAGTTAGAAATTTCCTTTCTTAAAATTCAGTACTATTACTTTATAGTAAATGGAAACTCTATAGTAAATTACTCTATAGAAAATGGATAATTGTTGTATATGGTGGTTTGACACTAAAATTTCATTATTCTTTTTTAAAATAAAATTATGGTTTTTGTTAGTTTGAAAGAAAGACATGAGAGATTGGTGGTAGTAGGGGGAGGCAGTTAGTACCTGAAGGGAAAAGGATTTATATTCTCCAGGTTAGCGTATGGTCAATTCCAAAATGGAATACCCTTTTTCATGTTAATATCCTTTGTTATTTCATTATATTTTCATTTTATAATTTTTAATCATTTTTAAAATCACTTCATTTTTAGTTTGAAATGTTTTAGAATTTAAAAAGTATAGTTTAACCCTTCTGTATGTGTTTAGAATTCATTATGTTCCTCACCAGAGTTTCATTGATATCTCAGCCATCAAAAAGACCTCTACAAATCCCTCCAAACTATCCTATTACTTCTGGCAACTATCAGAATTTCCATCTTGTTATGATTTATTTTATACATATTTTTCTAACTATTTAAACACCATTGTTTACAAAGCTTTATATTGCAGCAGTTTAAGGAATTTAATATTTTTGCACCAATTCAAACATCAGTTTGACCTTTTCTTTACCATTATACTCAGTTTCCCACCCACTCTCTGAGCTCTCTGAGCCTGGACCCTTAGGAGGCAGACAATAATTTATTTTATATTACCTATTATAATTAAATGATAATTGAAATAATCCTAAATAGTTTTGTAAAAGAATATGAGTGAAAAATGCTCAATCTCTCAATGGTGTATTAAAGTCATTGAGAATTTTTTAAGCCATTTGTAGCTAATTTAATCATCTGTATACTGTTTTCACTTACTGAGTTTAGGGACTTCTATCTGAGTTTCCCCCACCTAATTTGATGTACACTTACTATGCTGTTAGTATTGTGGAATCGCAGAGCCGCAGTCAACCATGTGCTCCACAAATTCCAAGATCTGTAATATTGAGATGCTTCTTAGCCCACCCTCATCCTGAAGAGGCCCCAGAAATTTCAGCCCAAAGACCAGTTGAACAATGGGCTTTTCATTGACTTGGAGTCTCTTCAGATATTACTTATAAAGCTATGAAGCTGGGACATCTGTGTGGCAAAGGTTTGCTTTTATCCTCTCCATATTCAATTATATATATTATATTTTCATGATCTGTCTTGCAGTTCAATAATCTTAGCATCCATTGTGACTAAAGTAACACTAACTTCAGACATTTTATTTCTTATTTCAGTTACTGATTTTCATTTTAAAAATTCACACGTACCTTAAATTATATGGAAAGCTATTCTTGCGGAATTTCTTAGTTGTATTTATTATAACTATTTTATTCATAATTTGTGTTTGATTACTTTGAGTTAATTGACATTTATCTCTCATCTTTTTTCCCTTTCTTTTAGGGTCATTCAATATTGTTAAACTATTTAACTAGGAAAAGAACATTTTAATCAAATAAAGTTTGTTGTACTTATTTTTTTAATCCAACCGAATTCACTACATTTCAATGGAATCTGATATATGACTATTGGTAGAATGTACATGTCACATGTGTGAGATTCTTATTTTATCCAAGGCACACAATAAATAAGCATGTTAATCCACTGAATGGCACATTCAACAATTTGGGGTTTACAGATTTTACGTTGGTGAGCTCTGAGGTTTGCTATTTAACCCTTCATAAGATTCCAAGATTTTGACATTCTTATCATACTTTGTTATTATCTTATAAATTTTACTAAATAAAAAAATATTTATTAATTTTCCAATTGCTAGCCTCTGAAACTTTGAAAATGGAGGTGAGTGTAGGAAGATTACAGGACATTGGGATTATTATTATCAACATTATTTCTCTCTATATTTAATTTACCTCAGAAAGTTTAATTTTTGTATGTTAGCATTATTTTTAAAATTTATGTATCTCTCATGATTATCCCTGCACTTATTTACTTACCTAACGAATGATAAAGAATGCTAAAGATAGGGACAGGAGCAGTGGTACAAGCATAAGGCGTCTGTCATCTACACACTAGTCTAGAAGGGACAGCGGTTCTATCCCCTGAAGTTCAATATGGACCCTCAAGCCAGGATCGATTTCTGAGGGCATAACCACGAGTAACCTCTGAGCGTCACCGGGTATGGCCGAAATACCAAAAAAAGGGGGGGGGGATGCGAAGTGGTGGCTCTAGAGGTAAGGTATCTGTCTTGTAAGCGTTCGCCTAGGGTGGACTGCTGTTCGATCCCCCAGCATTCCATATGGTCCCCTAAGCCAGGAGTGATTTCTGAGCGCATAGCCAGGAGTAATCCCTGAGCGTCAAACGGGTGTGGCCAAAAAAACAAACAAACAAAAAGAATGGTAAAGATAGACAAGGCAAGATGAAAATATCATGTGTGCTCCTGTGCTTATTGTCAATTGTTTTCCTATTTTCATTATTAAAATGAAAATGTCTGACATAAAGGTGACATTCAGTTTGCTCAATATTTAACATTTAAAAAAATTAAGTTAAAAATCCTCATATACAATCAAGAACTTGTCATTGCGTTTTTAGAGTTAGTTTTTAAAAAGAAATATTTCCCTAGCATCTGAAAGAAGACAAAGCTTTATCAGGGGAATCAGGTCACAGGAAATAAAAAAGAAAAGGGGGAGAAAAGACAGGTTTTATACTATTCTATATTTCTGATATATTATATAAATATACATAACTTATGTCTGTAACTTCTTGTTACTCTTAACATTCTATACTGGATATTCATGGAAAGTCCAGTCACTGACACAACCCACTGTCCTTTATTCAAACTCTGTTGGACTCTAAAGGTAAGGTTTACCCAGCCAGTACATCTTGTCTTCACTCCAGCTGGGACTTAACTCTCTTCCTTTTTCCTCCCTCACCTCTAACACTCTTTTAGGCTTTTCTTGGTATCCTGGCTATATGCCTGACATGCAAAGTTGCCTGAATTCTGACAAGACAGAGTGGCTCACCTAGCTTCAGAACAACATCAGAGGTGCCAACACAAAGTAGACCAGATACACTTCCAAAATACCCCTCCATGGTTGTTCCAAACCTTGAATTGAGCCAAAAGTTGTTCCAAAAATACATCTCTGTATTTTGGCTCAAGCGTCACTTCCCTACTTGGCAAGCTAAGACTAGAGAAATTGGAACAGTGATTTCCTGTTAGCCTCTCTTATATACTCTCTTTTCAAATAGATATTTCTTACATAGCTTTTCTCGAACATGACAGAGTTGCAAATTGTAATTTTGACAATTATTCATTGCATATAATAACGAAGTGAAAGATACCTTTATTTTCTAACTTACTCTGAAGAATTTTAGCCAAACTGTACCACTAAGCAAATGTTTTCTAATGAATAAATATTTGACTAAATAAATATTTATGGTATATTTGTACTTTATTATCATAGATCATCAAACTTCCTACCTATATGTGACTTGTTTTTACTTGGCCTTGTAAAATCACATTTATAATTTGGAGTCCTTTAAAATCCTGAAGCCTTAGCTAAAATCCTACTTTTTTTCAAGTCTTTAGTAAATTAACTATTAAAGCAGTTACTTTTTACTCTTCAAAACTATTAAATAAAATTTTTCTTACATACTACCCAAATAATTTTATATTAAGATAAACTGATTCCAGAAATAGATAGGAAACTCTGTAAACTTGGAAAACATGACCTCTTAATTTTTCATATTGATTCCATGTTTATTATTTGTTATCTATATAATTTGTCTCCTCTAGTATTTAAAGACTATAATAAAATAATTATATTGTTTCAATTGTGATTATGATAGGTGTGGCAAATAAGGGTCAATAAATTATTCTTTTAAATAAGGTTAAGGTTATATTCTTGCTGTATGAAGTTATAATTGAATTTAGGATTTCCCCAAAGTTTATGATCCTTCTTTCTACATACTGTGTTCGACTTTAAAAAAAATTCCCTCTCTTGGGGCTGGAGAGATAGCATGGAGGTAGGGCATCTGCTTTGCATGCAGAAGGACGGTGGTTCAAATCCCGGCATACCATATGGTCCCCTGAGCCTGCCAGGAGCGATTTCTGAGCGTAGAGCCAGGAGAAACCCCTGAGCACTGCTGGGTGTGACCACCCAAAAATTTTCTTTCTTACCAGAAAGTATTTTTCAAGTTAGTAAGGTCCAAGAAAGGATAAAAGATTAAATGAGTAGAAGCAAGTCTATTTTTATCTCACCACTAAGATTCTAAGATACTCTTAGAAACAAGCATACCTGGTATGTGATTCATAGGAAAATAATTACAATTAAATGGATTATATATATTATAATATTAGCATTAATAACTGAATACTTACGTAAACATGTGAACAAAGTTGATGTAAAAATGACAGACTAAAATTTTTAGTGCAAAAGTAGGATCCCATATTATGTCAATATTTCTATGTTGTGAGTTGGGCTTAGACTTGGGTAAATGAGTTTCTTTACAAATAGCCAAACTTTGATCTTGTGCCTAATTTACTTTCACAATGATATGTGAATAAGCACTGCCAGGTATAGTTGGACATTTGTAAAAATAAATAAATAAACACAAAAGAAAAACACAATCTGACAGCAGCATGATTATCTTACCTGATCCTGTTCTTATGGAGAAGTTGTGAGGTAATTTAAGTAAGTCATATTTTAGGTTTTCTTTTCTTCTTTCTTTTTTAAAACATACTGTAGTTCAGATCTGTCTTCCAGGAACTAAAGAAGCCATTTCCTGGAAGGTTTTGAAAACTTTGGACTATATGTACATTGACTTTCTGACATGTCAGTTGAGACTGCAATGCATTATTGCTGCCACAACTTACTGTTTTGATCAGTAAAGTTTTGTGTAGCTAAAAATGAGAAAAGAAAGAGAATTTTTAATGATAGGTTCTTAAACATTATCAGCATTACTGAACATTAGCATTTGTGTTAACTGTCTTTAGGTTCAAGGAACCACTCAAAAGGTTTAAAAACAGTGAGGTTTTTTTTTTTTTAACAAAATGTAGTCTAGGCAGAATTGTATGACAATGCTATTCAATAATTGTAACATTCAAAAACAAAATAAAGGATTTCAAAAGTAAAGCTATTATTTATTGCTATTTCCTTTGTCCTAGAAGTCCCCCCCCCCCCCAGTAACTATCTTAGCCACAGGCAAGTGATTTGGAACATACAAGTTAAGGTATAGTTTTACTTGTGTCCAAGTTTATGTTGACCATCAACTTTTCAGCTCAGCTCAGCCTTCACCACCTCTTCAATATACCTGTGTTGGGGAATTTATGCCCACAGTCCTGCCAAGACCATGGCCAATTGTTTCCTAAATTGGCAGACTAGAGAGCTGCTGCAAGTTAGCACCGTTTCCTAGCAACCAAGTGACTCACCTCTTAAATTATCTCATTATTCTCTTGCCCTAAATTGGGAAAAACACTCATAATTTCCTTCCAATATATTTTCCTGCCACAATTTGGTTTTTCTTTTAATTAAATATAGAAAGAGAGGTTTTCACTGTAGTAATGGCTTTCTTTCCCTTACTCTTTAGGATCTTTTAAATTATATGTTCTTCATGAATATATATATATATATATATATATATATATGTATGTATACACATATATACAAACACACCCATACACATATAAATTCAAACTTCATCTGTTGCTTCTTTTAATCTCTATATTTTAAAAATATACATTTTTTCTGTTAGTTTAGGACCAGTTCCAACTTTCAATCCCTAATTTAGATTACATGCTCTGAAACTAACTCCAAACATTTACTGAGTTTGAAGGTCACAGTGCTATTGATTGATTTCTAGTTATAATGTATGTTGTCCTAACATGAATTGTGCTTTTTTTTCCCTATAATTTTGGGCTGAGTCCAAAAATGCAAGGATCAAAGCATCTGGACTTGTTGCTTTCATGTTTGGCATATAAAGGGCTGGCAGTCACCAATGTGGTCTTGGCTGAGTCCTACTTGTTTTCATTCTCTGATGTGAAACAGTTGGGAATCACAGACCCTCCAATAGCTAGAGTGGACTCAATAAAATTTGGCTTAATAATCTGCCAAGCATTTGGAAGTGCCAGTCTCCAGTTTTTCAGCAATTATTGGCCATGACATGTTTCTTTTTTTCTTTTTTTTTTTTTAAGGAAAGAATTTGCTGTGAAATTAGTTTTGAAAACAATATTTGAAAAAGGTAAACTATTCTTCAAGATGACCTTATCATCTTGATCACAATTAAGTCACTATTTTACATTTTATTTTTATTATATGATGATGCTTTTTATTCATTTGTTTCTCATAAAAATAATATAGACATGGATACACATGTAATGGGAAAGGTCAATCTTTTGACAATTCTAACTCACACCAATTTAAAAATGTTATTTACATGATCTTAAAGTTTTTAGTAAAGAAAACATTTTCACTAAATAATGAAGTATTCAAGTAAAAAAGATATTGAACATAATTATGAAATGCATATGTGAACATCCATTTAACCATATTGAAAAGAGCTTTTTCAGAATAGTTTTTAATATTAAACTCCAGGCAAATGTCAGTCTTTACACTGAATTATATTCCAATGAAGACATTTTTGGAAGTTGGATTTCTAGTTAAGACATACATACATTTTCTTCATTGAGAGATCTCATAGTCTTTGAATATAGTTTTTATAATTATCATCATTTTTATATTTCTTGACTACTTTGTTTTCACTAAAATACAGTTAAATTAAATATGTATATTTTTATGAATTGTCAAAATCTTCCAAAGAAGAATCTGTATTAGAGTATGTTTAATATCACTGGGGAGAAGTGCAGGTTTTTGAGACTGTATATTTACACTTTTATTTTTAAATATAGACCTAATTTAAATTTAAATTTTAGTCTATCATAGTAATGGGTAAAAAACAATGACAAGTTTAAATTTAAGAAGAATGTTATTATTATTATTTATTAAATATGTATATATGTATGAAATTGGGTCACAAAAGTAAATTCAAAAGCTTAATAGGCTTTACATGCAAATTTATTGAGAAAACACGAATAATCGAAAGTCAGATGCAAAGGCGATAAAAAGATAAAATGTAAAACCCACTCAATAATAATGTCAATCAAAACAAAAAAGGTAATGTATAAATTAACAAGAATTGCTTAAGATCTCTAAGAAGAAAATCAAATAATTACTCAGGAAGCAAATTAGGTCCGGAGAGATAGCTCCAAGAGCTGGCCATGTGCCTGGCTGTATAAGGCTGAAGTTCCATCCACATCTCCACATGGCTCATTAAGGAGCACTGCTTCAGCTTTGTTGGGTTTTGGAACCTACAGACCCACACAGCAATATTCTGATAGAGCACAGCAGCTAGCAATTAGGCCCACCAGGCACTGTGAGAGAAGCACCCCACATATGCAAAAGAAATAAAATGAAATTTAAATATATGTAAATGTGAATAATATATTTTGAGTAGATACAGTAATTAATGTTAAAAGTATAAAAGTAAGAAAATGAGAAGTTGGGCAGGGCGGTGGCGCTAAAGGTAAGGTGCCTGCCTTGCCTGCGCTAGCCTTGGATGGACCGCAGTTCGATCCCCTGGTGTCCCATATGGTCCCCCAAGCCAGGAGCAACTTCTGAGCACATAGCCAGGAGTAACCCCTGAGCGTTACCGGGTGTGGCCCAAAAATCAAAAAAAAAAAAAAAAAAAAAAAGAAAGAAAATGAGAAGAAAACTTGTTTTTTGACCATGTAGAAAAATAAACAAAAAGGAAAAGAATTTTGAAAAAGTGTCAAGAGGTGACTAGCAATGTATAATATTGAGGACATGCTTAAAGAAATAAATAAAATGTATCTAAAAGGCCATAAAAGAATCAGATATGGGTGCCCATTTACAATACAATAAATGCAATACAATGGGTTGGTATTTCATGAACATTGACATTAGAGATGAGTAAGGAAAAAGTCTTACATGTCTTATATGATTTTGGAGAATTCATGTTTCTTCAAAACAGTTTGAAATTCATTTAATGCCTATGAAACTTTTAAATTTATTTTATTGACTCTTTTAGGTTAGCAAGTATATCATTAAACATTATAGTAATGCCTAAAATATAAGAAGGTTATTATTCAATAATTATTTTGGAATGAGTGAGTAAACATCTAGAATAAAATTAAGTCCCTACCTTACCTAACATACAAATTTCAAATGGATCAAATTGTTTATCTTTTAGTTAATCACCATGAAATGACAATGTTATTTAGGACTGGGTTCCAGCTTACAGTTTCAACACCAATCCATTCACCAGTGTCCACTCCACTTCACCTAATATCTCCACCCTTCCCATTTGCCTTCTACTTACCCGTCTGCTTCTACAAGAGGTGCTTCTTATATACATATACATATATGTGTGTGTGTTTTCACATATATATGAATTCATATATATTTACATTGATGATTCATATTCCTATTATTCATATGATGAATTGAATTATGGATGTATACCACGGTACACATATGTACATATGTATACGTGTATGTGTACACATATTATACATGTATATATGCATATAGTATAATCATTTATTGCAATTATTACTTATATAATATAAATATATGAGTAATAATCATATTATTACTATATATTCATATGTGTTTTATATAATAAAATATGTGTTGATACATAAAGTTAATACACTATGATTTACAATACTTTTGCTGATAGTGTTGCATATATAATACTACCTTTCACGAACACCTCTTTCCACTATATATGTTTACCCACTCCCTGTCCTTCCCTTCTGCTTTTTCAAACATGAGGCATGTTTCCTATTGAATACCAGTTCTCATGTACTTTGTTTCCATTGTCTTTGGGTATTCATTTTTCCATCATTGTTTCTTTATGTTCTGTATATGAGAGATAACATTCTGGGTGAATCTCTCTCCCTCTTAACTAACTTCACTTAGCCTGATATGCTCCAGGTCCCTCTTTATAGCAGCAAATTTCATGACTTTATATTTTCTTATGACCATTGCTTATATGTACTATAGTTTCTTTATCTAGCCATCTATTTTGGGACATGGGCTGTTTTCATATATTTCTCTTGTTGATAATGCTTTAGAGGTCATAGAGGTACAAATGTTTTTTTTTTTTTATTTTGTTCTTGGGGCCCTTGGAATATATTCTTAGAAGTAAAGTTGCTGGGTCACATAGAAGCTCAATTCCTGATTTTTCAGAAATGTTCATATTGTTTTCCAGAAAGGCTGTACCAATCAACATTCCCACCAGCAGTGAATGAGATCCCTTTCTCTACGTCCATACTAGCACTGATTGTGCTTGCACTTTTTTTTATGTGCACCATTCTCTGGGGCAAGATATTATCTCATTGTTGCTTTGATTTGCATCTCTAAATGGATCAAATACTTAAATCCATAGTAGAATTCTTTAGTTTCTTTGTTGGGCCATCTCAATGGTTTTCAGGGCTTACTTCAGGCTCTGCACTAAGGGATTTTGTCTGATGGTGCTCAGGGGACCAGAGGAGCAGGAAATTGATAATAAGTTCACACTATGCAAGACAAGTACCTTACCTGCTATAATATATCTCTGGCTACTTATACAAAATATCTTTACATATTAATGGTACAAATATTTCAAAATCAGAAAGGCAAATAGAACCATAAGAAAATAATAAATTTAATACAAAAATGTAAAATAATGTTTATGTATTAAAAAAGAGATATACTGCAAGCTAAAAGCCAGAATATCTGTGATAATATCAAAATTATTTTCCTAATAATTGCATATATTAACTTACATGTAAGTAAAAGTTATTTAAATAATTAGATAAAATCAATGCTGAAATTTTAATTAGTTGGGGAAAGAGAAATAAATGTATAAAATATAGTTTTGACCTTATTTATAGTGGAAGAAATTTAAACTAAAACTATACAGGTATATGGTATTTTTACCTTTCAATTGGGAAAGCGAAATCTACAACTTAGATATATTGCAATAATAATGTGAATAAAGTTTTTTCATGAATTGATGTTTATAAACTGGAGCTATTTCTATGACAAGCAATTTGACACCTATAACACCTATATTTAAAAATGTGCCTATCCTTTGAGAAGCCAATTTTTGCTTCTAGAAATTTATTGCATGGGGCCGGGCGGTGGCGCTCGAGGTAAGGTGCCTGCCTTACCTGCGCTAGCCTAGGAGACGGACCGCGGTTTGATCCCCCGGCATCCCATATGGTCCCCCAAGCCAGGAGCGACTTCTGAGCGCATAGCCAGGAGTAACCCCTGAGCGTCACCGGGTGTGGCCCAAAAAAAAACCAAAAAAAAAAAAAAAAAAAAAAGAAATTTATTGCAAAGATGCTTGTTCACACACAGAATAAACTGGATATTTACTATAAAAATTTATTTAATGGGAGCACTAAGGAAATCTAACTGTATTTTGTTTTTATTTTATTTTATTTTATTTTTGGTTTTTGGGCCACACCCAGTAACGCTCAGGGGTTACTCCTGGCTATGTGCTCAGAAGTTGCTCCTGGTTTGGGGGACCATATGGGACACCAGGGGATCGAACCACAGTACGTCCAAGGTTAGCACAGGCAAGGCAGGCACCTTACCTCTAGCGCCACTGCCCGGCCCCATCTAACTGTATTTTGATGAGAATTTAGAAATAAATTATACTATTCCTACAAAGATTATTATGTTGTTCTTAAAATGATAAAGTATAAATTAGAAGTTTTCTTTTTAAGTCCCTAGTCTAGGTTTTGACCTACAATCTGCACAATAACCAAGATCTCTAATTCCAGAAGTCTGACTGTGATAACAGCAATCCAGCAGAACTTCTGGAAACATAATGAAAGACTCCACAATAGGCTTTGTCCTAGGATTGGTGCAAAAACCAAGACCATCAACTACAGAAGGCTGATTAAAACAACAGTTATGGAACAGAACTTCTAGACTCGTAAAGAAAGACTCCGTCCTAGGCTCCATCCTATGACCTGTGCAAATACCAAGACCTCTAGTTACAGAGGCCTGATCTATCATCCATAACTGAGCAGATAGTTTCCAGACACAAAAGGACCTAGGGGAGAGTGAAAGAACAGGTATGAAGCCTGAAGTTATATCTATGACAGTATACTTCAAGGAGAAACCATATATCTCTTAGGCCAAGGGAATTCCCTTTCTTCCCAATATTTACTGTGCCTATGCAAAAAAAAAAAAAAAAAAAAAGAAGCACAAATTAAATTTTTAGTTGTTATTGTTGGTTTTTGTTTTTGTTTTGTTTTATGTTTTGTGCTCTGATTTGTTTTTATTTCAGACTGGGATTATTGTTTGGTTATTGTCTTTATTGCTGTGGTGCTTTTCGGGTTTTTAGTTTGATTTTTTTGTATTGTTATGTTTTTCTTCCTTTTTCCCTTTCTTCTTTTAAACTAATATTTATAGCCTCTAAAAGGACTCCTCAAATTTTTTGCTTGCTTGATTTTTGCCCCCTCTTTCTTTTTTTCTTTTTTCCTTCAAACAGAACCACATAACTTGACCCATCTTGTTCCACTTCACAAACTGAGGGGAGAATAATGGAGTGTATTAAATAGAAATAAAAATGATCAGACTTAGGTACCAAATCCAATGCCAAAGACAATAGGATCAATACCCAATCTACAACAAGCTAGACACAGAGGGTACCACTTATAATAGCAGCCCAGAAGACAAAGGAGGAGGATATGAGATGCATGCTGGGAACTGGGGGAGAGGGAGGACATTGATGGTGGGAATGCCCCTGATTCAATGTCACTATCTACCTAAAATTTTACTGCAAATAAAAATTATTATATACAAAAAGAAATTTTCTTTTTAAAATATTAACACAGCTGGTGCTAACATAGTGACTAGATTAGACCAGCAAAGATCCACGATTCTTACCTCTTTTCTTCATTATTCCTTATTATGCAATGTAGCACTTACTTATTTTAAAATTGCTCTTCCATTTCAATATTTCGCTGTTATTGCAGGCAGAAAGAAGTGGAACTATAAAAAAAGAAAAAAAGTGGAACTATATGCTTGAACTATTGCAGAAATATTCCTGAAAGCTCCAATTATAAATTTCTGTTTATTATTCATTGTCCAAAACTATAGAGAATAATTATCCAAATAGCTATTAACATTCAATATATTGTATTTTAAATGGACGTCTTTTTCTTATAGCAGTATGGGACTCAGTTTAAGGAAGGAGGAGTTGTTAGAGATTGTATAAATGAGAACGCATTTTTGTGCATGAGTGTGTTTTTACATATATGTTGAATTAAATAATTAACGATGGGGCTGGATGGCGATGGATTTCTCTCTGCCATCCCAGGCCATGTGGCTCCGCAACCCCATCCAGCTGGCGGGTCCCAGGCCCAGGTGAAAGGCGAAATCACTAACTCACTCACTCACTCACTCACTCACTCACTCACTCACTCACTCACTCACTCACTCACTCACTCACAGGCATGCATAGGAAGCATCATCTTTATTCATGCCCTGACCACCACAGATGTGTGGCCTATCTCATAACCTTTCAAGCATTCGAGCCATTCTTAGCCCTGCATCTTATAATTCAGCCATCTTCCTTTGGCCTCCATCCTGGTCAAGAACCAAAAGAGGCAAAGAACCTAAAGCACATGAGCACAGCAGGGCAGAGAGACCCCTAATCCCCTGGCTCCAGGGTTTATCTACCTATTCCAAGACCCCTCCCAAGAATGGGCCGGGTCTTGCAGGTTAGGTCACACCTAATATCTGGTTCCCAAGACCCCTCCCAGAAATGGGTGGGTCTTAGGTAGCTACACCCAAATCCAGGGTTTCAGATAGGTACACCAACATTTCCCCCTTTTCTGAAATATAAAGACCCTTTTGTAATTCTGACTCCACCTTTAGCCAAAGGTGGGTTAATATTTTCATGCACCAACGTAATAGAGTGAAAATTAATATACAAGCCCTTTTCAAAAACATAACATTTCTGCAAAATATACTATACACCTGTAACTTAATATTTTCTTAATGCTTTTTTACCAAGCACTATTTCGGAACTTTCATGTTCCTATACTTTTAAACTATATTGGGGGAACTTTCTGTTCCTATTAACCTTCCCTACACACAAGTACTACAGCATAAATGCATAACATACATTTTAAAAACAGACTAAGTACATTAAAATACACACAGTAAAACATTTTGCAATTGAAAATATTAACTATGAAAGACAACAAATCACATTTAAATTATAAAGAAAATGACTTAAGACAAAGATGCAGGCGGTTAGAAATTAGATGTTTTAGTTGGGCTAAGCTGTATTACCTCCCTATTTTTTTTAAACCACTAACTCACTAAAACTTATCCCATCACCAACTATGAGTGAAATATATGACTACCCGCTTAGTCCCTACACTTAAAATTATAAGTCCAGATGATTAATTTGTCCCATGCTGATCTCACCATATGGCTTCCTTCCCTAGTTCCAGGTTCCGGCAGACGGTTTGCTCACGCTGCTTTTGACCATGTGGTTCCAGGTCCGCAGCCGGTTTGATCGTGCTGTTTCACCTTTCTGATTTGGAGGTCGGACCCCAGGCTCGCCGCTTTTTCGGAGCAGAGCTGAGCCGAGCTGAGCCGAGCTGAGACTAGCCGAGCTGAGCGGAGCCAAACCGAGCGGAGCCAAACCAAGCTGAGCCGCTTCAGGGCTAATTAGGAGCTTTTCGCCACTTCTTTGCAGCAGGATGGGCACGTTCTCTGCTGATCGTAGTTGCCTGCAGAACGGGCATTTTTTGCTGATCGTTTTGGTTGCTGCTTCTTTGCAGGGAGCATCTGGATGTTCAGAATTTTAAAAGTCCTGTCCGGAATTTTCCAAGTCAAAATCCAAATTCAAGCCAAAGGTTGTTTTTAGAAAATCAGTCCACTTTAAATACAGTCTTTTTTTTCTCCTCCGTTGTTTCCAATTTAGACTTTTAATTAGTCTTTGAGGAGGCCGAGGTTTCTGTTTATTGTAACAAAGTCTCAGTCCTGGGCCTGGGCTTGGGATGGAGGTGATGCAAGCTTCCACCTCCCTTGTTTCAATGGCCTTTGAGCCCCCAGATGGGGTTTTGGCCATCTTTGAAAATTGTCGCACGTGGCCCAGGGTTTTGGGCTCAGTGCACCCAAAAAGAGCCAAAATGAAACTGAAAAGCAGAAATCTCACCATCATCGCTGTTTTCTTGGGTCCAGGTTTCAGGTCTGAGTTCGGAGCACCAGTTGTAGTATCAAATAATTAACGATGGGGCTGGATGGCGGTGGATGGCGATGGATTTCTCTCTGCCATCCCAGGCCACGTGGCTCGGCAACCCCATCCAGCTGGCGGGTCCCAGGCCCAGGTGAACGGGGTAATCAAGACTCACTCACAGGCAGGCATCAGGAAGCATCATCTTTATTCATGCCCTATTCACCACATGTGTGTGGCCTATCTCATAACCTTTCAAGCATTCGGCCATTCTTAGCCCTGCATCTTATAATTCAGCCATCTTCCTTTGGCCTCCATCCTGGTCAAAGACCAAAAGAGGCAAAGAACCTAAAGCGGCGAGCGCAGCAGGGCAAAGACCCTTAATTCCCTGGCTTCAGGTTTTACCTACCTATTCCAAGACCCCTCCCAGGAATGGGCGGGGTTTTGCAGGTAAGGTTACACCTAATATCTGGTTCCCAAGACCCCTCCCAGAAATGGGTGGGTCTTAGGTAGCTACACCCAAATCCAGGGTCTCAGATAGGTACACCAACACATATACAGTAAATATATGTGGAATGGAACAAGTAATAGATGTAATTTAATTTAATATAATTTAATTTTAGGAAAAAGTAGATTATAAGAGGAGGAAGAATACCTTATTTAATGAAGGAAGCTTGGGCCACAACTGGCTGTTTCTGGTAATGTGCTTAGAGATGACTTCTGGATGCAATGCCGAGGATCAAATCTGGAGGCCAGTTGCCTCCAAAATAAGAACCTTAACTTATGCAGTTTAACTGCATAATATTTTAAACTTTTGCATAACATACCTTAAGTATATTACTTATATGAGATATTAATTTAGAAATATACATCTTTGGGTCTGAGTGATAGTACAGCAGTAAAGAGTTTGCCTTGCACTTGGCCAACCTGGGATTAACCCGGGTTTGATCCCCAGCATCCTATCAGGTCCTAGAGTATGATAGGAGCGATTTCTTAGCCCAGATCTAGGAGTAATCCCTGAGCGCTACCGAGTGTGTCTCCCTTCCCAAGAAGAAAGAAATATACAGTTTTTCAAATGCTTTTCAAAAATGTAGGAAGCAGAAGGACAGATAGGGAAAGAAATTGAGGGGTAGCAAGAATTGAATATGAAGTAACATGGAGCAAAGATCATGAGCCTCAGTTATCTTAGTGATGTAAAGAAATACTATATCCAACTGTTCAAACAGCGGAGTCAACAATACGGAAAGCAGGAGATACAAACTACTTAAAAACCAGATAAAACTTGTCTGTCAAGGAGGCAGCTGGAAAGTGGAGGGAGAGTGACAGTGGTGAAAGGAAGTTGACATTGGTGGACCAGTGGTAACCTATAGTATGCCTGAACTCAACTTTGAAGAACTTTGAATGACATATTGCCTAAATACACAACTAAAATTGAAAAAAATTTCAGAGGTGGCCCGAGAGTTTGCAAAGCTTTAGGGTGCCGACTAAGATAGTCTGGGTTCGACCTCCAGCATCCCATATGGTCCCTTGAGCCTGCCAGGAGCGATTTCTGAGCACAGAGCCAGGAGTAATTAATGTCTTAGCACTATCGAGTGTGGCCCCAACCCCCCCCCAAATGCTTCTTACTCAAGTATTCTAATATGAAAAGGAAAACTTTTTATCATTTTATTTGCATCATTATAAAAATCTATTAACTATTTAATGAACAACATATTTGGCTAAAACTTGTTTTGTTATTATACGTAATGTGGTTTGCTGCAAATTACTTGTAATATTTTAAACATCCCTTTCTCAGACTACATGCAGATAAAGTTAAAACTGAAGTGTTAAATCGATAATGTTTATAGTGCATTTATGTTAGAACGAGGAAGAGAATAGATCTTTCTTGTATAGTATATGCTACTTCTAATAATAATGTAATAATTACTATTCCTAAAAGCATTTCTATGAGGTAGGTTACTTTCTAAACACCAGTGAGAGGAATAATAGTACAAAGACTGGCCAGTACAAAAAAGTACAATACCAAGACAGATGTGATAGAGAACAATTTCCTATATGTCTTGATCACAGCCCAAGAGAATAATAGTTTCTACAAACTTTGTCATAGAATATGAACAGAAGTTACTACACTCGAGTCTGTCTAATTTGAATACTGGTTGAATATCAAATATTTGGCCCTCGTATCTAATATCAATCTTGAGTATGTTTTCTGTTACATTAAAATAACATTAAAACATCTGATTTAGCTATTAATATGCATCATTTTAGCATTCATTGTCAAATTGTGCAAATAAACTTTTTTTTTTTGGGTTTTTGGGCCACACCCAGCAGTGTTCAGGGGTTACTCCTGGCTCAGAAATAGCTCCTGGCAGGTACGGGGGGACCATATGGGACACCGGGATTCGAACCAACCACCTTTGGTCTTGGATCGGCTGCTTGCAAGGCAAACGCCACTGTACTATTTCTCCGGGCCTGCAAATAAACTTTCTAAGCATTCAAAAGTAATGACACAATAAGGTGCCAACTAACATGAGAGAGATCACTTGAAAAGAGACTCTTAGAAACCTAAGACAGATATATTTGCATGTTATTATATCTGGTGATACCAAGTTTAAAATGCACTATAAAAATATAAATCAAATACACTATTAACTACAACTGAAGGGAAACCTAAAGTGGGTCTTACATATGATCAATGATTTTATTAATAAACCATTTATTTAATATTTTACTATATTTTGTACTATATTACATAAGGAAACAAATTTTTCTACCATGTACAGTCTTTTGCCTATGAAAATTAAAGAAGAAAATTAGCTAGAAAAATACGCATTAGGTAATAAGTAAAAAGTTAAACACTTTTCATCATATTGGTTATACAATATGTACATCCAACTTATTCATCAGGAAAAATAAGAATAGAAAGATACCTTGTCCTGCTTTTTAAATGTTATCAGCAAATAGCAGAAACAGTTTAACTTGTATTTTTTGTAAACACTAGTCTAATTTGTCGTGACAACATGTTCAGTTCAACATTTAACATAGTTAACTATTTCAGGTCATTGTTTATCTCTTTAACTTAAGTATCTCTTGATCGTGAGGTATGCACTATTGATTTGATGTTGCATATATGTGAAGCTTCAGTAATCTTTATGAGATAAACAATCTATTCAAGATTGTACTCTTTGGGAGAGATAAATTAGAAGAAAACATTTCAGTATTTTGGTAAGACAACTAAAAGAATATATGCTTGAAGGCAGATGAGATGTTAAAAAAACTTTAAGCCCACTAACCCATATTCATGATGATTGTTCTAAAAGATTTTTACTCACTGTGGGGCAATACATACAAATCTAGTAGTTTTCCAAAGCATTAACCTTATCAGTAACATAGATCCACAGGCTGAAGTTTGAAACCAAAAAAGAGCTGAGTATGTGTTTTTGTGTTCCCTGGCCACTATTTTCTCCCCAGTACTGCTTTGCTACGTCTTATTTAAGTCTAAAATATTCAGTTGACTCCCTTCTTGTTCAGTCCAATGTTGGTATAGAGTGTTCCAAAGAGGAAAGGGAATGGTGATCCCTTGTAATCAGAAAGATACAGGTAATGAGCACTGAAAGCCATATATATTTGTATATTAATAATTTTATTTGTATAATAATCTTTAAATGTATTTTACATTATTTTAAGAAGTAACAATTTTAGGGTTGAAAGAATTTCTTTCATCATTTCTTCAAAGCACTAGAAATCTTTCAGGTGCTTTATAATTTTCACTTATAATCTTTCAACTAAGAGAGGCATTTCCATTAGGGAGCATATTTGAGAATTGGGGAGGGGAATGGTAGAGGAAAGAAAACAATGTCAGCTTATACAACTCTTATATCCTTAAGACAGCTTGGAGACATGGAAACCATATGTGAACTTTTAGCTAATAAAATAAAATGCCAAAGTGTGGTGTCTAAAGCTATTGCACCCAAAATGTAATTGAACATATGCTCATTTACTTGCTTATAATCAAAACATTAAAAAACTGTTTTGAACTCCCGTGAGGTGTAAGTATTGGAATAATTTAATATATGCGACTATTTCATATGGAAAGAATGCCTTGTGCCATGATGCTATTATTGCATTAATAAAGTAAACAATGTATAAGCTGGAATAGATAACACTTAAGCAAAACCAAAAATTTCCACATTGTTTATATGAACAGAGGGAAAGAATTTACTCATTTTACACTGAACTTATTTACAGGGGACATGTTATTTGGTCTATTGTGATAACCTTATATTTATCCTGATATCACAAATGAACATCAATATATTGAGGTAATTATTGCAAATATTTATTCAGTCAAATTTCATAGCTTTTATGAGCCTGGTGAAATTGCCAGTACACCAAACTTTGGTTACTGAAGTCAGTTTATTTACAGATTGAATTTAGACTTCACAGGTGAATTCATTCAAAAATAGGTGAAGAGTGTTGTACTTTCTTTTTGCTTCATACCCAAATGTGCTCAGGGTTTTTACTCTTGGCTTTGTATTGAAGGCTCACACTGGTATTACTGAATACCATATGTGATGTCAGGAATGGTACCAGGTTGGCAATGTGCGATGCAAGTCTCCTACCTGTGTAATAATGTTGTTGTACCTCCCTCATCTAACACAACATTTTAAGGCAATTTATCTATCTACCATAAGTTTATTAATTGCATGCTGATTTATGTTTTTCTAACTGAATACTTTGAGAAAATCAACTATTTATTTAAGAAGGTTGAAAATTTTATTAAAAGTAGAAAAGAAAAAGAAAATTTATCCTTATGTAGGGAGGACCTTAGAACTACTTTTAGAAAAGCAACAATTAACAATCGATAATGTTCTGAAATAGGTCATATGCACAGTCAGTATAAATATTTTATACAGGAAATGGAGCAATAAAATAGGAGTTAAGACCTTTGCCTTGCATCTGGCTGATACTGGTTTAATCCAATCTTCCAAACATTGCCAGGATTAGTCTCCAAGCACGGAGCAAAGAGTAAACCCTGAGCAATACTGAGTGTGGTCCAAATCCATAAAATAAACAAAAATGTTGTATGTAGAAGAATAACAAAAATAAATTAGAATTTTTTTTTTTTTGGTTTGGGGCCACACCCGGTGACTCTCAGGGGTTACTTCTGGCTATGTGCTCAGAAATTGCTCCTGGCTTGGAGGGCCATATGGGATGCTGGAAGATTGAATCACGGTCCGTTTTAGGTAAGGCACATGCCAGGCAAATGCCATACTGCTGTGCCACCGCTCCAGCCTCTAGAAATATTTTTCAATTTAAGAAATGAGTAGTTATGTAATGAGATTTGAATAGGAATTCATTTTTTTATCAAAACAAGGTAGTATAAAAGATTAAGCAGACACAGATAAAATGTCCAGAGAAGTATTGTAAAGCAACATTTCAATAAATAAAAGCGAATACAACCCAGATTGAGTAACAATGACAGAACTTAAAAGGCACAATTGCCCACATTCTTGTTGTCTCATCTGCACATATATATGCTTAGAAAATAATACACAAATCATCTCGCTCAGTAATCATTTTGACAAAATATTCTAGGCCTATGAATACAAAAAAACTACTATAGAATAAATTTTGTCAGCAAAATATTTTTAGGGCAAAATAAATTTAAAAGTAGACTTATATGAAAGTATTGGTAGAAAAATACAGCTTTAGAATGAATGTATAACTGTAAAAGCAGTAGTACAAAGGCTTGGGGGAAACAAGGAACTCAAAAGGGAAATCAGTGAAAGTGGAGCAAGATACTTAAATGAAGACAAAATGATGACAACTGAGGAAGACTTTAAGGTTCTCAAAAAGACTGAGTTTAAGCAAAATCTGAAAACAAGATTTAGTGCTTTCAGTGTTGAAGTTTTAAAATTAAACCTTTATTTTTTTTTTTTACATGTGTGGGTCAGTGAGGATTAAGTAGAATGGGACTTATGGAAGACAGGTTATTTCTGTAGTTTATATCCTAAATGGAATTGAACATGAAATGACTTAGCTATTCTGTCAGTTTGTATCTGTGTAGTAAGGCTACCTCTCTGTGTCTTACCTCCTGAGTTAAAATGATTATAATGATGCTCATTTAGCATCCAGAGCTCAGAAATACACTAAAAGGTTGATCAGCAAAGTGACTAAAAATATCAAGCTGATAAAAGTTAGGAAAGTATAATGAGTTTACATCAGTTTATGACAAAGCCAAAAATGATAAAATAAGAAGCTGAAAACTATTGTCAGTTATTTTTTGATTTCTATAAAAAATAAAAAATCACCAACAGTTCTCTTAGAAACAATTCAGTGTGGAAATAATTCTAGAGCATTCCAGCCATCTCTGAATTTCCATGCAGTGTTCAGGGTGAAATATATCTTCCTCAGTCTCTGTCCAGTGTGGCTGCCAACTTTGAAGTTCAAAGTAGATTCTCAAATTTGATTAATTTTTTAAACATAGGAAAACATCTTGATTCTTTCTTAAAGCTCTAAAATCATAGCTTGACCATATATACAAAGACATATTTAAATATATGAATAATATACATAGTTCTATGTTGAAATACCTTTTTATTAAATGAGAATTATTTTACAGGTAGTGTAGCAAATTACTAAGTAATACCATAATGGCTAAAAATATGGTTCGATGAGTAAAAATTATGAGTTTCAAGTCTAGGTTTTTCATTACTAACTTGATTATGTGGGCCAGGTGTCCTGACTTATTCATTTAAACAATTAAAATTGTATTTATTTCATATTTTATAGGCCTGGTTTGAAAATAAATGTAATATTATAAGCGTTTTATAGCTTGTAATAGCTAACATCTAAGAAATTTACAATGTATATTTACCTCACAATGCTGCAAACATTTATAAATAAAACTCATAGATTTCAAAGATTTTGACCAGCTAATGTACCTAAATAGAAATAGAGCTCATTTCTTTTTTCGTTTTGGACAATTGACAGAGCTGCTTGAGGACCAGGTGGTGCCAGGGATCTTACCAAGGTTCCCAAGTACAGTCAAAACAACCCTCCAGCTCTTTGAGCCATCTCCCTTCTCCCTAGAGTTGAAATTTTAACCCAAGTATGTCTGAAGTCTGTCTTCACTGCCCTTCATTACTTAACACTCACAACTTGGACCTCTGCCTTCCTCTTCAGTTGGGTTACAGGTGTTGCTACATAGAAATGGTTCAGCGTCAAAGAACTCCATTTCCCTCTTGCAGTAAGATTGTCAAACACGCCTTGCTCTCCCCTGACCTCTGATGAATTCAATGAACCTAATCAACAAATCCAAAGACTTAACTCATTAGAGAAAAGAAAAAAAAAGTTCAAATTTCTCTTGCAAAACCCGAGTAACTCTTGGTTTGTTTGTTTGCTTAAGATCATGTAAGCCTCCAAGGAAAACATTTGAGATTTTAGAGAGGAATTGATTTTCAGCGTTGAAAAAAAAAAAATGACACGATAACGGACAGAGTTGGCTCCAGAGGGGGGCAACAGCATATAAAATCATAAGACACTTCAACCATCCTGTTAAAGTTAGAAAAATCCATTACCAAGTTGTAGAAGGAAAACAACTTGCGGAAATATCATCGCGGGCCGACCGTTTCCAATCACTGGTACTCCATTCATTATATGCTTGAGTGGTTCCAGGAACAACAGAAGACCGTGCACTGTTACAATGCCAAGGACAAGAAAGGCAAGTAACTCAGCCTGTCGGACTGACTTCCCCTCACAGCAATCTGAACATTTCAGGCTTCACTTCCTCCTGCCCAGATGAGTTAGTCACTGGAGAAGAGAAACTGTGGCCAAGGATTCCTTTCTCAGAGAAGACTCCAGGCACTTTTGTCAATTGTCAGCTGCTTCCAGTCTTCAGACCTAGCAGACATGTGCTCTGTTTGGAACTGGCAAGAATGCCAAACTGATCCATCTTTATATTTCTTTCCCTGAGATTGTTATTTTTAAGAGTTCTCATCAGATGAACACCACCTTTGTACTGCCTCTAAATTGAATGCTATCCCACTAAAGTAGTCTTAGTATCTAAATAAATATTTGTTACTCTGATGATACCAAGTTGAAAAAATACGTATTAACAACTGCTATAAATAGGACTTTAATCAGGTCCATTGACTTCCAAAATACGTTTTTACAACATCATAGAGTTGAGTATAAACCATAAGAGAGATGATAATATATAACATCATAGGTACATGTTACAGGGAAATATATATATAAAATATATATCATATAATATATAATATAGATTATAACATATAATATATATTAATAGTGCCTCTGAAAACAGAAAATACAGGTGAGGGGAGTGCCACTGAAAGAAAGAAAACTGAATTTGTCTGAAAAATATTTTGTCATAGGAAAATGGATAGACCAAACAAAATGAAAATTTTACCTTGCCTGAATAATGTTAGGTTTAAAAAGACAGTCAGTAACTAAAATAAATAGATTATATGGTCATAGTAAAATATTATTTTAGAAGTTACGTTTGGCATTTTATTGTTTTGAATTTTACTCAAATAAGATGCTGAGATAGTTTAATACTTGATGGGTCTGAGCACACACATCCCAAACTCACACTGCAAATATAATACTGTAGGAGTTAGATCTTTCAAGACCTCAAACTTAATTGAGAATCTCTAAATACATGTATAGACCTTTGAATTTTGATATAAAGAGCCTAAAAAACTTAGATAGAAAAGTCTCACAACTAAAAAGGTGGCAGTTTTTGGTAACTAAGTGGCAGTATTTAATTCCAATATCTGGTGTTTGCTTACATAAGTTGAGATTCTTCTGAAAAGACTTAGAAATGGGAGATGGGATTGATCTCAGATTCCTTAAAAGAAGGGGCTGGAGAGATAGCACAGCGGTGTTTGCTTTGCAAGCAGCCAATCCAGGACCTAAGGTGGTTGGTTCGAATCCCGTTGTCCCATATGGTCCCCGGAGCCTGCCTGGCGCTATTTCTGAACAGATAGCCAGGAGTAACCCCTGAGCACCGCCGGGTGTGCCCCCCCCCCCAAAAAAAAATGACTGCTCTTGAACAACCAGGTCATTCCTCAAGGGCCAACATCTACAAAAATTCTTTGGGGCGGCGAGGTGGCTGCCTTGTAAGCGCTAGCCATAAGCGCTAGCCAAGGAAGGACCGCGGTTCGATCCTCCCACGTCCCATATAGTCCTCCCAAGCCAGGGACAATTTCTGAGAGCTTAGCCAGGAATAACCCCTGAGCATCAAACGGGTGTGCCCCCCACAAAAAAAAAACAAACAAAAAAACAAACAAACAAACAAAAAAAAAAGATTTCCCACTACAATACCACAAATACTCCATTAGATTCCTCTGTTCTAATGATTGAGTTGAACTGGGGCTACCTTGTCCTTTTGACTTTTTCTTCTCTAAAAAAAATGTGTAACTTGAATAATAAAAATGGCTCTACTAATTCACTATCTATTTTTCATGTCAGGTTTTTGTCCAGCACAGGAAAGAATACATTTATGCAAGGAACAGCTGGTATTGAAAGTGTTTCTCTTTTTAAGTCCCCTCTTTCCCTTATTCAAACAGAGAAAAGACAGATCTATTTTCTCCCAGTCAAAAGGAATGTAGTGAAAATCACATCCTCCATAAAAAGAGATGGAATGCTACTCTACCTCACTATTCACTTCTACTTCAAACTCTGGTTTTTGGATTCAAATCATATTTAGAATGTTAAATCATTTTTCAAAGACTCAGGTAGGTGAGGATTAAATTCAATTTAATCAAATTCTCAAACACAACATTTGAAAAACAAAGAAAAATAAACAATTAGGAATTCTTTTTTTTATTTCTCTCTTCTTTTTAGACAATTAAATTATAACAGTGAAAACACCTTGAATTTTTACCACCTCAAACCACACCTCAGGAAACTTCCAGTACTCTCAAAAGAAGTTTGGGAAGACATTTAAGTGTTGAGAAGTTGCCAGTTAAGAAGTCAGTTTGAAAACTACTTGAAACCAAAGTTGTGTTGGTCTTAAGCATGTGTTTGAGTTATGTATTAAATGGCATTAACATGGACAGTAAAAGTCTTGCATTATTTTCTTCCCTGGGGACATATAATGCAAAACTTCATTGACTGGAGCCAGTTTGGTAAATGGGGCAGAAAATGCTTACAGAACTGATGTAATGTTATGGAGAAAGTGGAGCATAAGATGGCATATAAAATCTTAATGACATTGTTTCCCAAATTCTCCATGTGTACCAAAGTGAATATTGTTGCTGCTTTTAAGGAAATAGCCAGATTATAATTAAAGCTCCACTGTGTATGTTTCCCGGCACACATATGACTATGAAGTATGGATTAAAATTCGTTTCATCAAGATTTAGTTTCATGTTCAGCCCCTTAAAAGTTCCATATCTCTTAAATATGCTGCCAGCAACCTGTTATCTGGTATAATGAAAAGCATTGTAACCATTCACCAAATAAAATTCCATATAAAACCTAAACCTCAGTTTCACTTTTCAGGCACTAGTTTCATTGCTTCTTCCACCCATGCTTTCTCTTTACCAGCACCTCTAATGAGCAACTCTCAGGTCAGATCCTGCCAAGTACAAGCAGGTGGGTTTGATGGGATGTAAAATGTAATTTTCCTGTAAGCATACTGCTATTCCCTGGTAAGACCACATGGGCATGAGAGACAGAGAGACAGAGAGAGACAGAGTGAGAGACAGAGACAGAGACAGAGAGAGACAGAGAGAAAGATAGAGACAGACACAGAGACAGAGACACAGAGAAAGATAGAGACAGAGTGAGAGACAGAGAGAGACAGAGACACAGAGAGATAGAGACAGAGAGACAGAGAGAAAGACAGAGACAAACAGACAGACAGACAGACAGGACAGACAGCAGACAGACAGGAGGACGGTGATATGGAGAGGTACACATAGAAAAAGAGAGAAATATAGAAGTAGAATTTTAACAAAAAATAAAGGAAATAAATACTTTCCCCCAGAAATACCATAAAATCTATTTGAATAATACTCATTAAGGGGCAGCGGACGTTTCCAGATATATTTTTGAAATAGATCCTTTATCTTTTGTAAAATATAAGGAGCAGATTTCTAAAAGAAAGTGCATTGATTTTACATTTATAAAACACAAGACAAAAAGTTGTCTGTGCTATCTCTCATTCATTCACTAAAAACACACATGAAATAACAAAATAATGGTTTTTACTTAAATCTCAGAGAACGCTGCAACTTTATGAAACAAAAACATGATTTCATAGTTAACTTTGATTTGAGTAGCAGTTTATTAACCGATAGACCCCATATTTCATAGATAATACTGTATTTGTTTTAAAATTATATACACATATAAAGAGAAAAATGAATTAAAGAAACTCCAGGGTGAATATATGAGAATCAAAACAGATGATGTGATATGGAAGGCATTTTGAATGTAATGAAACATTTCACAGACGTACAAGCTATTTTCTATCTTTAGAAGTAAATGGTGTAAGGTAAGAGTAGATTAAAATGTGAGATATAAAGTGCCAACTTAGTAACTAACTAATATATGGACCTCAGTAAGTTGTTTGCTCTCTTGAAGTCTTAGAGTCTGTTTACTTAAATAGTTCCCCTATTCTTGCCTCATCCATCCATCTCCCAGCTTCTGTGAGATACAAATACATTAAAAACCACTTTGGGAGCTGTAAAGCATAATAAATATATTTGAAATTGAGAAGATGTCTTTTTGATTGTAGTTCTCATTAAGGAAAATTTAAACTCAATTTCAGGAACTGAGACCTTACAGAAGCCTACTTTATACAAATGTAGACATTCAAGTTTGTCAGAAGCTCTAGTGTTACAGTAGTATCATCAAAAATAATATGCAATTAAATAAATGTTAACCTAGAGTATAAACAAAAATTCAACTCACATATACTTCATTTACTATGATAATAATATATTCATTATTTAGAATTTTGGTTCTTTGTAATTTTATATATGTATGAATATACAATATAAATAGAAATTATAATAAAATATGTTATAAGGCAAAATAATATTCTCAACAGCCTTGAGCCTAACTAGGACATAGGCAAAAATGTGTATCTTTGACAGAGTTTTGATTGGAAACAGATGAGATACTTGTAAGGGCTTAACTCAAAGAATTAAGACTGCGCTGGCAATGACTAAAAGTTTCCATATCTTCTCCAATTTGTGTTGCCAGATTCTTAGATTCTGACAAGTTAGTGAATATAATAGTGGCTATATCATTGAATTTTTCTTTTACTTTCTCTATTTCAAGTCAGTTGAACTTCTTTCTATCATTTTAATTTAAATAATCTTTCCTCTACTGTGAAACTCCTGTTCATACTTTTTGTCCAGTGTTATTTTTTCAATTGTTTATAGACTAACTTCTACTTCTTAATGTGTTTGACTTTTTTGAACAATCTTTTTATTAATTTTGATGTTTGATTCATTCTGTATTAAAGTAACTACAAAGTGACACTTAAATGTAATTACTTCTTTCCATCTTAAATTTAACCAATGTTAAAGTACATAAATATTAAAAAGTCAAGTAAACAATAGAAATAAATTACCAGAAGAAATTCATAAACAAGAAGCTGTTTTAATGATATTAATGTACAATTTTTGGAGGGTAGTAAGATATCAGTAATAGTATTATGAATCATTGTTGATAGCTTTGAAAGAGTTTATTTTAAGTATAGATAAAGTTAAAAATTATTATTTGGGGGTTAGAGAGATAGTACAGCAGGTAAATTTCTTGTCTATCATGCAACAGATCCATGTATAATCTCTGTTTAATCCCTGGGAAGCATATATACATAGCCCTGCCAGTCCCTAAATACCAACTCATGAGTAATCCTTGAACATAGATGGATGTGGCCAAAAAGGTAGAGTATTTTATATAATTAAATACTAGACTATTATATGAATCACATGATTTTAAAACTAGAGAGATATTAAAGTGGACCAGGCGGGGCCGGGTAGGTGGCGCTGGAGGTAAGGTGTCTGCCTTGCAAGCGCTAGCCAAGGAAGGACCGCGGTTCGATCCCCCGGCGTCCCATATGGTCCCCCCAAGCCAGGGGCGATTTCTGAGCACATAGCCAGGAGTAACCCTTGAGCGTCAAACGGGTGTGGCCCAAAAACCAAAAAAAAAAAAAAAATGTGGACCAGGCACTTGATTTGCAAGTAATTGACCTGTATTTAAGTACTGACATTCTATTTGACTCCCAAACCATGCCAGGACTGATTCCTGAGCACAAAGTCAAAAGATGTGGCCCAAACTAATATTCCCAGACAAAAAATTTGCAAGATTTTAAATATATTAAACAATTTGAGATTTAAATAACATTTTAGGCTATTTTCAAAAATAGAACTCAGTTCATCATAGAATTAATTTCACATGCATATTAATATTATCTAAGCAATTTTATCAATACAATAAATTACATTTATATACAATAAGACCTCCTATGAATATTTAAGACTTAAGTAGAATTTTATATTTATAACAAGATGGCAATCCAGAAAATAGAAATGTAATATGCTTTATACAATTTTTTCATTTATACTTCTTTGCATTTTGTTTAATTTTTATAAAATCAAAAAATATTTTCATACAATTGTTAACCACACATTTGTCAATGTTTGCTATGGGATGGGCATTGTCCAAGGTTCTGTAAATATAAAAATTAACAAGAATTCTCCCTGCTTTGAAAATGTTAATAGATTAGGTATTTATTTTACAATTGTGCTGTGGTTATAGCATAATTCACTATAATATTTATAAGATTGATATAATATTTATTTTATGACATGCATGCTTTATTTTAATAATTTTAAAGACTTTAGACTAAGAGAATTGAAACATATCAAATATTGCATTTTCTACCAGTTTTTGACTGCTTTAAAAACTATAATTAACAAGGATTTCTCTACATATCATATATATTAACATAGGCACTATGTTATCATTGAAACTCAGGTACATTAAAAAATTTTAAACTCTAGTGACTTTAACATTATTCATAACAATATCTACTTGAGAGGCCGGAGAGATGGCATGGAGGTAGGCCACTTGCCTTGCATGCAGGACAGTGGTTTGAATCACGGCATCCCATATGGTCCCTGGAGTCTGCCAGGAATGATTTCTGAGTGTAAAGCCAGGAGTAACCCCTGAGTACTGCCGGGTGTGACAAAAAAAAAAATTATCAACTTGAAATTCTTGGAACAATCCCATTTATGTTAGGGGTTTGAGAAAGTCATTATATTTAAATTTGGATATAGAAGTAAGGTATCTACTGAAATATACTGCTTCTTGGCATATTCAGTATTTTATACTGACTATTGTAATCTAAAATTTTATGTGTGGCTTAATATCTAATTTTTTTATTTTTCTTTCTTTTCTTTTTTTCTATTTTTTTCGGGGGACCACACCTGGTGAAGCACAGGGGTTGGCTATGCGCTCAGAAATATCTCCTGGGTTGGGGGACCATATGGGATGCCGGGATAGAACCGGTGTCCCATGTGGTTAGCTGCATGCTAGGCAAGTGCCCTGCCTCTGGGCTACCACTTCCTCACAAATATTATCTATTTCTATTATTATCTTTCTATTATTATCTATCTATTATTATCACAAATATCTATTTCTATGAGAAAACAATAATTTTGCAGGGTAAATGAAATAAATCTCCATGGATAAAAATTAGGAGTTATAAATTTGAACTGTTATGAGTTATATCAAGTTCAGTCATGGATTTATTTCAACAAAATATTTGGTTTTCAGAATGATATTCATTTGGGGGGGCACACCCAGTGACACTCAGGGGTTACTACTGGCTATGCGTTCAGAAATTGGTCCTGGCTTGTGGGGACATATGGGACGCCAGAGAATTGAACCGTGGTCCATCCTAGGGTAGCGCTGGCACGGCTCCATCCCCGAAGTTCATTTATTTTGTTTTATATTTTGTGATGTGGAGCCACACCTTGTGGCGCTCAGGGATTACTCCTGGCTCTGTGCTCAGAAATTTCTCCTAGCAAGCTTGGGGGACCATGTGGAATGCCAGTATTAGAACCCAGGTCTGTTCCAGGTTGGCTGTGTGCAGTGTAAAAGCCCTATTGCTGTGCTATCTCTCCAGCCACAAAGTTCATTTATTAAAATAAAGTGATTAAATATCAAATAACAATAAAATATTTCTGGTTTGTAGTTTGGAAGCCACAATCACAATGCTCAGATTTACTCCTGAGTGAGCTCAGGGACCTTTCCATGCAGAACTCCAGAAACTAAATATGGTGACAGTGATAGAGCCCACTTTGAAGGTGAACAAAACAAGCTTTCTACTTTTTGGTCTCTTCCTCTCTGAACCTCAATTAATAGTTGGATCAAACCAACAATAGATATTATTCTGGTTTTATTTAAGCACTAAAATGAAATACTGGTTATTAGTCATACCTAAAATTTAGCTGTTTCCACTTTCCAAAAACGTATTAAATCTTAACATCTAAAGAAAGTATCTTAAATTGTATTTTTTGTATTTTTTATTGTATTTTTGAAATGTGTTCTTATGCTTTTCCCTCCCAAATACCAATATTCCTCCATCACTCTTTGTAGGTCTGTTTCCTCTTTTATAAACTATTTATATACCGGTAACCCCTTTAATAATCTCAGTTTTGTATTCAATGTTCATATTCTTTTCCGTGTGTTTTTGATTATTCAATTTATTTTTTCTTTATACCTGGCACATAGGTGAAGTCATCTGGATCTTTCTTTCTCCTTCTCACTTATTTTATTTATTTCATGTGACCTAATACTGAAAAGGCAGAATTTCATCTTTTCTAAGTATTGAGTAGTATCCCCTGTATGTATGTCACACCTTTCTATGATTTTTATTTTATTTAGGCACTATTATTTACAAAGTTTTTGATAGCATAATTGGGGGATTAGAGTTAGCATCCTTCCAAAAACGATCAAAGGTTCTTTCCTGTTCTTGACCCCTTCACATCACTTTTCTTGATCTACTCATTTGTATTGGGCATTTTGGTTTGTTTCTTACTTTGGCCATACAAATAGTCAATGTAATGAAAAGTGTCATTTTTGCATTAGTATTTTAGCTTTCTGGGGTAAATTTTTAAGAGTGAAATTGTTGAGTTAAATTGTAGGTCTATGTTTTTTATTTTGAGAAATTTTCATACTAGCTTCCACAGGGGTTAAACAAATATGCATTCCCAAAAATATTGTATAGGGATTTCTTTCCACACCTCCACTGACACTTACTGTTTCTGGCCTTTCTGAGTTAGTGAACTGCACATTGTTAGTGATATCTCAGTCATTTAACAAGGTTTACATTTCCCTGATAAGAAGAAATGAGTATTGCCTTATGTACTTATTAATCTATGTATCTTACATGAAGTGATGAAGTGCTTTATTGATAACTGACATGTCTTCTTCAGTGAAGGATCTGGTTCATGTTTTTCCTCATTTTTTTCTTTACATCATTTCTTTTTCTTGTTGTTGAATTTTGTGAATACTTTATGTATCTTAGATATTAATCTTTGTCTATAATTGAAAATTTTCTCATATTAATTCAGACACTATTATTTTATTAAATTTTATATTAACTGTGAAAAAGCTTTATAGTTTTATATAATCTTATTTTTTATTTTACTTTTGTTTCTCTTGCTATTGGAATCAGATTCTTTTTCATCATGGAAGCAGTATCAAAGAGTCTATTGCCCACTTTATTTCAGTATATTTTATGGTCTGGTATTTTGATTTTGATTTTCTTAATGCATTATAAGATTGATTATTTCATTATGTTACTTATGGTAATCCTATATATCCATCACCAATTATTTTTAAATATCTACTTTTATTTTATTTTATTTTTTTTATTATTATTATTATTATTTTTGGTTTTTGGGCCACACCCGGTGACGCTCAGGGGTTACTCCTGGCCTATGCGCTCAGAAGTTGCTCCTGGCTTGGGGGACCATATGGGACGCCAGGGGATCGAACCGCAGTCCGTCCTAGGCTAGCGCAGGCAAGTGCTAGTGCCACCACCCTGCCCCAAATATCTACTTTTAAAACTATGATTTTACAAAGTTATGATAGATGAGATTTAAATATATATTTTGAAAGCATTTCTACCACCAATGTCAACTTCACTCTACTAGTGTTCCCATACTTTCTCCATGCTCTCTACTTCCTGTCACCTTGACAGGCACATTTCAAAGTTATTTGGTTGTAGCTTAGGATCATGTTTTTAGTGCTGTGAATCTGTGTTTTGGACATATAGCATAACACTCTTCAATATCCCCAGTATAACTGAGGTTTCCTGTTTCCCCATTACATCTCTTTCTTATCTTCTTCCTATCTCCTTGCTTTCTTTTCTTTTCTGTCCATCTCCTCCCTATACCTTGGGGTCTAGCCATCCTAAATTATATGTTGTCACGATGAGCTAACTAAAAACTCCAAACATTATGCATGTCATGTTTAGGCATATAATGGTATAATATTCTGTGTTCTCTAATTCTTATGGGCATCTTTATTCTAAGGAGAAATTTGTCTCTTGTAGTTTTTGTTTTTGTATGGTTCTTCTCTCCTTTGGGCATTTAAAGTCATATATTTTGTCTACAGATGGGAAGAAATAACATTGAGAGAGAATACAGACTCATTTTTTAGAAGATTGTGTAGAATAACTCTGGAAATGGTTCATTAGTTTTTATCTAACATTAATTTTAAAAGAGATTGGACATATATTCAAATATATAATTTGTAATCAAATATATGTAATCAAGTATATAATTTAATGAAGAAATAACAAGTTGTCACACATTTTCCCCTATAATGAGAGAATATTCCAAATCTTTATAATCCAGAAACTGTCAATTATTTTTAGGTTTATAGTCTTACATTTCACTTCACCTTGTTACAGGTGTGACAAGGTTTTATAAATTCAATATAATTTATTTTTATCTAATAAGACTTTGAATAATTAGATAGTCACTCTACTATTTTATATAGTTTACTCTCGTGATAAACAAAAGGTTAAAATGAACCATCCACATTAGTAACTTAAATGTAAAATAATGACTGATCACTTCAAACAATACTGAAGAACTGTAACAATCAAAATTGTGATAGTGAACTTAAAATAGATATTTATCAATGGTATTGATTTAACACTTCATAATACAATCTTCACATATATGGGCTGTTAATTTGTGATAATGAGAGCAAGTCCCGAAGGGAAAAAAAAGTACCAATTTGTGGCATAAAATTGCTACTTTCTCTTCCCTAGGACTTTCTCTTCACCAAGGACTATGAAAAGTCCGAGACGGTGTTGTAGCTAGAGCAAGTTTCTAAGAGATGATCTTGGGACTCAAATTAGAAACTTCCTCTAAACTCTCAGGGTAGTGGTGGCCCCTTTAAACTAGGTTTCTTGCTTTTCCAGAGAAAACTCAGCCTTTGAATGTACTTTCTGGTGCCTAAATTCTTTATTTTTTCCAGGCTCATATCTTGATGTCTATTGAGTGCAGAGTTCAATTCCATTGGTCCTAGACTCAGAGTGTCCCTATAGTTCCTAGAATAAATTGTTCCTTCTCTGTGCCTCTAAAAGCTCACATTGAAGGATGGGGGTGGGGAATTAGGAAGATTTCCTTCTTTGTCTGTGAAATGTTCAAGTACATTGAGAAAATTGGATATGCTGCATGTGAAACAGAAGACACTGCATTGGGCTAACTCCCTTTCTGACTAAGGTGTTCTGATACTGGAAGCTGTCTTCCATAGCAGGGCTAACTGCTGCCATCCTGGCCAGACCTTAGGGTTGTTCTGGGGTAAGATAAGAAGACCAGTAGGTTTCCTGTAGGATGGAGTTGCTGCTGCCAACGTCAAGGATACTTAAAGCCTCAGTTTTTCCATGTTTAGAAATCTGAATAGATACTATTAGGGTGCAGCCATTTACTATGCAAAAGTGAACTAAAGAGTTTGAGTCACTTCCCCAAACTGTCTTCCAGTCATTTTCCCAAAATACAAATGCTACTCCGGTAAATGTTCCTTCCAAAAGTCTGCTGGAGGAATCTTGCAGTTACTTTTTATATAGTCTGTGAAAATTAGTCTATGACCTACAAGTGTCCTTGTCTGCGTAGAAAATTTCTTTTTCTTGACATCCTGGACTTGCCACTAGCAATCATCTCTAGGAAGGGGTAAAGAGTTTCTACCTCCTTGTGCCTCTGGAGTGGATCTATAGCAACTGGCCTCTTCTGGAAGTCATGCAGTCTTAAAAATCTTTTTATTTTCTTTCTGGTGATCTTCAAAACTACCTCGGGTATATGGAAGCCACCACAAACCCATGGTCAAAAGAAGAATTATTTCTGCAAATTTTTCTTAACACTTTTGAGGCGCCAGACAAAAAGCTGCCCTTTGTATGGTGGGCCTATAGCCACCAACTTGCTAAGATCTAAAAATCTACAGTCTCATGGATACATTCACATTGTGTAATTTGGAGTCAGCAAAATCCCACAGCCTGTGCCTAAAACTTTAAAGTTGTTCCCTGCACCTGGGGTCTTAATTAGAAGCAATTCTATCAGAAACCAGAAAACTGCTGATTGGCTAACATTCAATAACAAAGGCTGGGTTTGAAGTTGATTTATCAACAGCTGAAATCACCCCAGGGCA